>NW_028259619.1:0-32404 GCF_056163025.1 Triticum urartu | reverse complement strand
AATCTAGTTCCCTATACACGAATCTGTTGTCATTCTACTGCAACAGTTGTACTGCAATGATGAATACCTTAAAGTAGGTATAAATAGAAAGAATTTTGCTAAAATGGAAAAGGGCTTTCTTTCTAAAAAAAGATGCTTGCTAATTTGATTAATATTAATATCGGGAGATCAAATGAATTTATGCTTCACTAATTGAATGATAAATGACTACAAGCGAAGGAGATAGACGATTTAAACAAAAAAAGACCCAAAATTTCAAACATGTATCTAGAATTACTGGAAAACTACAAACAAAAATAGTGAAAATAAGCTCGTTAGGAGCCCATCCAAAATCGTTGTAGACCCAACGAATTACTAGTTCCCAACCACGGGTGGAGTGAAATCCAACAAAAAAATCAGTAACTAAAAGAATAAAAAAAGCTTTTATTGAGTCATTTAAATTATAGAAGAATTCCTGAACCCAAGAATTCAAAATGACAAGTTCCTCTTTACCCAGAAAAAAAGAACCACTTAGAATAGCCAAACAGATTATATTTGTCGAGAAATGCAAAATGGTATGGAGATGATCCTCATTATTTATTTTGACCCATTGTATTATTTCCTTGTGTATTCCTGTAGGAGGTTTTTGTACATGTGTCTTTAGTTTCCCTTTTATCATCTCGTCCAAGAGAGAAAGTTCTTCTAATTCTATGAATCTTTCTAGAATCCTTTTCTCTTGAATATCAGTTAAGAGAGTTTCGGATTGCCTGGTATTCCACCAATTCTTAATCCAAAGTTCCAGACATTTGTTAAATGAGGAAGAGACCCCCCAAGGCAAAAGTACGATAAATACAAGATATAGTAAAGAAGGCAATGCTTTCTTTTTTTTCATTTTTGATCTGTAAATGGAGTTGTTAATGAATATGCTTCATTCGCTGACTCTATTCCATTCCCTGACTCTATATGATGATATTTCTATTTCATGATATTTCTATTTCTTTGAAGCAAAAACTCTATAGGTTTGATACCCTGTATCTATTCTTCTTTTTTGTATATTAGTTATTAGTGGAATTTCAGTGCATTGGGTTCTTTCTTAGATCTAGATGGAATGAAATAGTGAAATAGAATAAAAAAAAAGCCCTTTCGGATGAAAAAGGAAGAATAGTATGCGATATATCTAACTTGGATAAAAAAAAATTAAAAGCAAATTTCTCTTATCCTCGTTTGTTCCTTCCTTTAGATAAATACTTAAAAATCCCCTTACAATAACAAATCCAATTTAGAAGGGACTTCCTCCCTGTGTTGAGAAAACTTTTCTTCTTCCAATTCTTCTTTTCTTCATTCAACTCAGTTCAAAAAAGATACCTCAAAATACTTCAATTGGTACGCGCAAGAAATAGGCCAATTCGGCAGCTTTTTGTTCAATTTCTCGTGGAGTAAAAAATTTATCATCAGTACGAGTCAAGGGAATGATCCCCTGGCCCCGGATTTCCATATAAAGAATACGACGAGGATAAAGACCCTCTTTAACCTGAATTCTAATTGATTGGATATCCCGCATAAGGAATCGAAGGAAGACGCGACGTTTTATTCCAGGGAATCCCCAACGAAAAATGCACACTATTCCCTCTTTTCTATCGAATCGGTCATAACCACTACCTACATTCCACAAAATAGTACACCACAAGTAGGAGCTAATGAATAGGCCTGCGATTCCGTAGAAAGACATCACGACCCCCTGCGGAAAAAAAAGAATTTCTTGAGATGGAAGTATAGATATAATATTCTTACCAAGATAACTGGAAATCCCAACCGATAAGAATCCTAGTGAACCTAGAAAAAGAATACAGGCCCAGAAAAAATTACCCCTTTTTCGAGAACCTTTTAGAAGTTCTACCCATATGTGTTCTGATCGCCAATTCATATTAGATATACTAAATCCAGCAGCGGTCGATTGAAATTGAGAGAATAAGCTAAATAATTTTGACTTTACTTTTTTTGATTCTGAAATCGCCTTCAGCAACTAGTACTCCTGTGAAATAATAGGTTAGATACATTGACTTTCTATTCAAAAAATATTCGTTGATTCAATTAAAATAAATAAAATAAAACTCGCTATACCTGGCTCTGCATATTCATGCATTTATGCTCGTAGCCTATATCCGCATCCATAACCGTTTTTCATTTGTGTGTAGAAAGTGTGTGTAGAAAAAGCCACATACCCTACCATATTATATTACTTACACTAAAAAATACTAGACAATCTTATTTTTTTGCACATAAAGAAATAAAGAAGTCATTGCAATTGCCGGAAATACTAAGCCTACTAAAGGCACGAAAATAGAAGGTAAGTTTAAATCCGTCATGGAATAGGTGTCTCAATTCAAATTTACTATTTCTATCTAGTCGAAAAATATCTTAAGATTCTTATGATATAATTAAGTATATCTATTATAAGGAATATTGACTATTGTATTGTATTTTTTATTTTTAGTTTGAAAAATATTCTGTAAAAAAAATGAAAGGATAATAAGAAAATTCCAAAAAAGGAGAACTAATTAAAAAGATTTTATTTTGATTTTCCCATCCTCATGGCCTTTCTATCTTTCTAATCTAATTTGAAATTGGATTCAAAAGAAAGCGGTTAGAATTTACTTCCTGCATACATACTTCTCTAGAAGCGCATACAATAATGCGTGGTAAAGGCGGAAAAATAGTATATTCAATCAAAATCAAAGGGCAAATTATCTTACCTACTATAGATCCCCTACTACCCTCTTAGACTTTAAAAGGCGATATACCACCCAAAGAAAGGGTATGAAAATGCCGGGTGGAGTTAGCTTTTCGACGAAGACCTGTCCCGTGCAGCGAAGCCCTGTTAGTAAGACCCCCCGCAATAATGGATTATAGAAGAATATTATTCCAAATACTCCTCTGGACGCATATAGTAGCATTGCGATTCCGAATCTTTTTTATTTATGAATATGAACAGAAAAAATTCATTGTATCGTTGGGTCGGAGCGGAGGTTTGGTCCAGAAAAATTAGAAACAAAACGTCTACTCTACCGCATTGAAGTCTATAGCGCTGTATTTCCACGAAAGTATAATTCTTACCATCAGGATACGATCCTTTCTTTTGAACTAAACGTCTCTACGATGGGTCCAGGTTCTATGTCCAATCCCAAATCAAGGATTTCTCGCTCTTGATCGGAGTCATAAACTAAAAAAAAACTACCTTTTTATCCTTTTTCTCAAGGTTATAGAAAACTTCCTTATCTAGTTCTAGCATTTTGAAAAAAAAAAAATGCTTCTTTTTTTACACACAGTTCGAGTCACTTGTTGACTCACGATTACGCCTGTTAAAAGTTTCAAACGTCCTCTTTTTTGAAATTGAAAGAGAGTCCTATAAAAAGGTCTAACTTCCAAACTATGTCTTTTTTCATTCATTCTCCTTTAGTTTTTTTCTCTATCTAGAAGTGGAATAGAATAACCCGGTTGAAGGGTAATGATCATACGTCTGTAATGCATTGTATGGCCCAGAATAGGTCCTATTCTTCTACCTTTTCCAGGTAGTCGATGGCTATTCACAGCTACCACCTTAACACCAAAGAAGAGTTCGACCCAATGCTTTATTTCTGTCTTAGTGAATCCCGATTCGACATTAAAAGTATATTGATTCTTTCCCAATAAACGAAGACTTTTTTCTGTAAATACTGCGTATTTGATTCCATTATCATTATCATATGATAATACTATATTTTATTATTTTATTATTTTATTTGTATTTCTTTATTGTATTATACCTTAATATATATATTCTAGATATATAGAATAGACGAATCTCAATTTGTCAAGTCTCATGATCATATCATGATCTATTTTTATTCGGCTCAATCTTTTTTTTCTAAAAAAGATTGAGCCGAGTTTAATTGCAATCAATTAGAAGAATAAAGAAGAATTACTGCATTTCATAACTGATTTTTTTCTCTTTTTATTTCGTTTCTTTTTTATTTATACCTTCTTTATCTTTAGTTTTATCTAGTTAATCAATAGTATCTACCGGCTCGAACTCGAATTTGATCGCCTTCCATACTTCACAAGCTGCGGCTAGTTCAGGACTCCATTTGCAAGCTGCTCGGATAATTTCATTACCTTCGCGAGCAAGATCGCGCCCTTCGTTACGAGCTTGTACACAGGCTTCTAAAGCCACTCGATTAGCTGCTGCACCAGGTGCATTTCCCCAAGGATGTCCTAAAGTTCCTCCACCAAATTGTAATACAGAATCGTCCCCAAAGATTTCGGTCAGAGCTGGCATATGCCAAACATGAATACCACCTGAAGCTACCGGTATAACACCTGGCATGGATACCCAGTCCTGAGTGAAAAAGATACCGCGAGCACGATCTTTTTCAATAAAATCATCGCGCAATAAATCAACAAAACCTAAAGTCATTTCGCGTTCCCCTTCTAACTTACCTACTACTGTACCGGAGTGGATATGATCTCCCCCAGACATACGCAATGCTTTAGCTAATACACGGAAATGCATACCATGATTTTTCTGTCTATCAATAACTGCATGCATTGCACGGTGAATGTGAAGAAGTAGGCCATTGTCGCGGCAATAATGAGCCAAAGTAGTATTTGCGGTGAATCCCCCAGTTAAGTAGTCATGCATTACAATAGGAACCCCTAATTCTCTTGCAAATACAGCTCTCTTAATCATTTCTTCACATGTACCCGCAGTCGCATTCAAGTAATGCCCCTTGATTTCACCGGTTTCGGCCTGTGATTTATAAATAGCTTCGGCACAAAAGACAAAACGGTCTCTCCAGCGCATAAATGGTTGTGAGTTTACGTTTTCATCATCTTTGGTAAAATCAAGTCCACCACGTAGACACTCATAACACGCTCTACCATAATTTTTTGCGGATAATCCCAATTTTGGTTTAATAGTACATCCCAATAAAGGACGACCGTACTTGTTCAACTTATCTCTTTCAACTTGGATACCATGAGGCGGGCCTTGGAAAGTTTTTGAATAAGTAGGGGGAATTCGTAGATCCTCCAAACGTAGAGCACGTAGGGCTTTGAAACCAAATACGTTACCTACAATGGAAGTAAACATGTTAGTAACGGAACCCTCTTCAAATAGGTCTAATGGATAAGCTACATAACAGATCCATTGGTTGTCTTCCCCAGCAACAGGCTCGATGTGATAGCATCGTCCTTTGTAACGATCAAGACTGGTAAGTCCATCAGTCCAAACAGTTGTCCATGTACCAGTAGAAGATTCGGCAGCTACTGCAGCCCCTGCTTCTTCGGGCGGAACCCCAGGCTGAGGACTTACTCGGAATGCTGCCAAGATATCAGTATCCTTAGTTTCATACTCTGGGGTGTAGTAAGTCAATTTATAATCTTTAACACCAGCTTGAAATCCAACACCTGCTTTAGTTTCTGTTTGTGGTGACATAAGTCCCTCCCTATAACTCTTGAATTAAGAATTCTCACAATAACAGGGTCTACTCGATGTTAATTAGGCGTAAATGAAACTTTAGCAAAAATCTCGTAAAACAAAAAGGATATTCAATTAATATAATATCAACTCATTAAAGAAAATTGAGGGCATGCTTAGGTTAATGAATATGTTTCATTCATATATAATGCGTACACCCTGTGTATGTTCTATCCTATAGGAATTCCAATATAGGAATTCGATAGGAATTGAGTTGTTGTTATGGTAAGTTAACACGGTTCGTTATTAAACCATGGATTTGATTTACCAAATCCATAATTATTGTATACTCTTTGATAGATATAGCGCAACCCAAATTAATTCCTAATCCTTATTTTACAAGTTCTTAATAGTTCTCTTTTCTTATTTTGAATGCAAATACCTAACTAAATACTAATAAAATTCTTTGTTGACAGCAATCTATGCTTCACAGTAGTATATATTTTGTATATCGAAGTCCTAGATAGGAAAGTAGAGTAGGCACAGATCCTCCACAAAAGGCAAAATGTATATGAAAAAAAAGATTGATTGAACTTTCCAATGGACTCATTCCATGAGTAAACGATTGAATGGGATTCGCTTGGGCAACGAAATCAAGTCCTGGTCCCCTTTTCTCTCTTATTGAATTAACTAATTCATTTCCTTTTTACTTTTGGATTTTTTTTGATTTGATTTGGCATTATTCAACAATAAAAAAAGAAAAATTTCGACAAATTCCTTTTTTTTAATTATGTGATAATTATGAGAACCAATCCTACTACTTCTCCTCCCGGGGTTTCCACAATTGAAGAAAAAAGTACAGGTCGTATCGATCAAATTATTGGACCCGTGCTGGATGTCACTTTTCCCCCAGGCAAGTTACCTTATATTTATAACGCTTTGGTAGTCCAGAGTAGAGACACTGCCGATAAGCAAATTAATGTGACTTGTGAGGTACAACAATTATTAGGAAATAATCGAGTTAGAGCTGTAGCTATGAGTGCTACGGACGGGTTGATGAGAGGAATGGAAGTGATTGACACGGGAGCTCCTCTCAGTGTTCCGGTCGGTGGAGCTACTCTCGGACGAATTTTCAACGTTCTTGGGGAGCCTGTTGACAATTTGGGTCCTGTAGATAGTAGTGCAACGTTCCCTATTCATAGATCTGCGCCTGCCTTTATCGAGTTAGATACGAAATTATCCATCTTTGAAACAGGTATTAAGGTCGTCGATCTTTTAGCTCCTTATCGACGTGGAGGAAAAATAGGACTATTTGGGGGGGCTGGAGTAGGTAAAACAGTACTGATCATGGAATTAATCAATAACATTGCTAAAGCTCATGGGGGCGTATCCGTATTCGGTGGAGTAGGGGAACGGACTCGTGAAGGAAATGATCTTTATATGGAAATGAAGGAATCCGGAGTAATTAATGAAAAAAATATTGAGGAATCAAAGGTAGCTCTAGTCTATGGCCAAATGAATGAACCACCGGGAGCTCGTATGAGAGTTGGTTTAACTGCCCTAACTATGGCGGAATATTTCCGAGATGTTAATAAGCAAGACGTGCTTTTATTTATCGATAATATCTTTCGTTTTGTTCAAGCAGGATCAGAGGTATCCGCTTTATTAGGGAGAATGCCCTCCGCAGTGGGTTATCAACCTACTCTTAGTACAGAAATGGGTTCTTTGCAAGAAAGAATTGCTTCTACTAAAAAGGGATCTATAACTTCGATTCAAGCAGTTTATGTACCTGCAGACGATTTGACCGACCCTGCCCCTGCCACAACATTTGCACATTTGGATGCTACTACCGTACTTTCCAGAGGATTAGCTTCCAAGGGTATTTATCCAGCAGTAGATCCTTTAGATTCAACCTCGACTATGTTACAGCCTCGGATCGTTGGCAACGAACATTATGAAACTGCGCAAAGAGTTAAGGAAACTTTACAACGTTACAAAGAACTTCAGGACATTATCGCAATTCTTGGCTTGGATGAATTATCGGAAGAGGATCGTTTAACTGTAGCAAGAGCAAGAAAAATTGAGCGTTTCTTATCACAACCGTTCTTTGTGGCAGAAGTTTTTACTGGTTCTCCAGGAAAGTATGTTGCTCTTGCGGAAACTATTAGGGGATTTCAACTAATCCTTTCCGGAGAATTAGACGGCCTACCTGAACAGGCTTTTTATTTGGTGGGTAACATCGATGAAGCTAGCACGAAAGCTATAACCTTAGAAGAGGAGAACAAATCGAAGAAATGAAATTAAATCTTTATGTACTGACTCCTAAGCGAATTATTTGGGATTGTGAAGTGAAAGAAATCATTTTATCCACTAATAGTGGCCAAATTGGCGTATTACCAAACCACGCCCCCATTAACACAGCAGTAGATATGGGTCCTTTGAGAATACGCCTCCTCAACGACCAATGGTTAACAGCGATTCTGTGGAGCGGTTTTGCGAGAATAGTTAATAATGAGATCATCATTTTAGGAAATGATGCGGAACTGGGTAGTGATATTGATCCGGAAGAAGCTCAAAAGGCACTTGAAATAGCCGAAGCTAACTTGAGTAAAGCTGAGGGTACGAAAGATTTGGTTGAAGCGAAGCTCGCTCTCAGACGAGCTAGGATACGAATCGAGGCTGTCAATTGGATTCCCCCATCCAATTGAAGACAATCCAGTGGTTTATAGTTGATACAAAGAAAAAGGGAAGAGGGGTAGAAAAAGTTATTAGATAGCGAAGCGAAGTAAGTCCAATGCTATCTAGTAATTTTTCTACCTACTTACCTACTATTGGATTTGAACCAATGACTCCCGCCGTATGAAAGCAATACTCTAACCACTGAGTTAAGTAGGCAATTTATCACCACAAAGGAAGACCCATTACTTCGATCGATTATATATTGAATCCCTTTTCTAAGCAATACCGCTCTGTTATTGGTCTGTTATATACTAAATACTAAACTAAATACTAAACAGATACAGATCAAAGGGGTATCCTCTGGCATTAGAAAATATTCATCTTGACAAGAAATTATCTATATGTTAAGATATCTCTGATAAGGGCTATAGCTCAGTTCGGTAGAGCAACTCGTTTACACGTGCGCCAATGCTTTTCAAAGGAGCTTATTATGCAATGAACATAATCGATCTTATTGCAAAATCAATGTCTTACTTCATAGATTCGAGAGAATAGGAGAACAGTAGCCTGACAAACAGTCGGTTCAGTCCGATTCAGGTGCCAATTCAGGTGCCTAATCAAATAGAACCCTTATGGATTTGCTAGTTGATAAGGTAAATATCCAGCCCACTAAATGCTAGGCGTAATGAGGATAAGGGCCTCCAAAAAACTTCTTTTCGTTCTATGAACTTTAAGGTGTATGAAGTCTCATAGTTAACTCTTGCAGTGGAACGATAGAGACTCCATTTCACTTAGGTTGATTTAATTTAGACCGGAGGCAGACCTAAGTCAAGGTAATCCTCCTTTGAAACACTTTGGTATTGCTCCTAGATAGATCATAATACAAAAAATCAATCAGAGCACAGGGAGCCATCTCATTATCTTTCCGTAAAGAAAAACTATGGTGGACTAACTGATCTTTAAATCAGTTTATGAAAGAGCCCAATGCAAAAAAATGCATGTTGGGTCTTTGAAACAGTTCAAATCATTTCGATAATAATCCGTTTGATCTGTTTTACCGAGAAGGTCTACGGTTCGAATCCGTATAGCCCTAATATGCCCTTTTTTAGATTTTAGGATCTCTATCCTATGTTTTCTTTAGTTTAGTATAGTTTTCATTTTCTCATTAGTATTTGTTTATAGACTGGATAGGCGCCTGCGACATAGAATAGAGATAAAAGCATTACCAAAGGCTCATTCATCGAAAATCAAAATCATACAGACAGGAAAAGAAAAACGAATTTCTATCAAATCAATAGAAGAAAGGATCCTTTCCCTGATTTGAATCCCGTCCTCCTTCAAATAGGATATCTCTAGACTTCCCTATAATAACTGCAATGATTTTATCCATTTTGCGAATTCCTACTTTGTTTTAAGTATATTTATTACTTTGTTTATAGATACATTATGTAAATTGATCAACTTTAAATAGAAAAAATAAAGTAAAGAGTAAATAAGAAAACAGAATATTCTGTCTCATAGTTCTGAAATAGAGTTCTTTATTTTTATTTTATAGTATTACTTCTCATTAATTATACTGCATAGATTAGTCCTACTATCTTAATTAGGTTCTAATTTAGTAGTATTCTCATTTTTATTTAATAGTCTCTTATTATTTTATTATTAAATATTAAATAAAGGATAGAGCTATTCTTTTTTCTAGAGATTCTAGAGAAAGCGAGACAAAGTGAAACGAGAAAGTTTTCTTTATATAAGAATTAGATCTACATACACCATATCTAAATAGAATGGAAATCCAAAAGAAAGGGAGTTGGGATTCCATTGGATGAATCTTTAAAGAAGATGCAGCACAGAGGAAACAAAGGCTAAACTTAAACTAAGCGCTTTTGTTTGAACAAAAAAGATTCTTGTTTCACCGAGGAAAAGAGAGAAGTTCTGGATAAATTGACAATGCTGAATTGAATTGACTAATTTAAGTTCCGCCTATTCCACATTAATGGGAGTACATTATGTTTCTGCTTCACGAATATGATATTTTTTGGACATTTCTAATAATAGCAAGCCTTATTCCTATTTTGGCATTTTCGATTTCAGGACTTTTAGCCCCGGTTAGTGAAGGACCAGAGAAGCTTTCTAGTTATGAATCGGGTATAGAACCCATGGGAGGGGCTTGGGTACAATTCCGAATACGCTATTATATGTTTGCGCTCGTTTTTGTTGTTTTTGATGTGGAAACCGTCTTTCTATACCCTTGGGCAATGAGTTTCGACGTATTGGGTGTATCCGTTTTTATCGAAGCTTTGATTTTCGTGCTTATCTTAGTTGTTGGTTTAGTTTATGCATGGCGAAAAGGAGCCTTGGAATGGTCTTAACTGAATATTTAGACAAAAAAAAAGAAGGAAAAGATTCTATTGAGACAGTTATGAATTTGATTGAGTTTCCCTTACTTGACCAAACAAGTTCCAATTCTGTTATTTCAACTACACCAAATGATCTTTCGAATTGGTCAAGACTCTCCAGTTTATGGCCCCTTCTATACGGTACCAGTTGTTGTTTCATTGAATTTGCTTCATTAATAGGCTCACGATTCGACTTTGATCGTTATGGATTGGTACCAAGATCAAGTCCTAGGCAAGCAGACCTAATTTTAACAGCCGGTACGGTAACAATGAAAATGGCTCCCTCTTTAGTGAGATTATACGAGCAAATGCCTGAACCAAAATACGTCATTGCTATGGGAGCCTGTACTATTACAGGGGGAATGTTCAGTACGGATTCCTATAGTACTGTTCGGGGAGTTGATAAGTTAATTCCTGTGGATGTCTACTTGCCGGGCTGCCCACCTAAACCGGAGGCAGTTATAGATGCCCTAACAAAACTTCGTAAGAAGATATCGCGAGAAATAGTTGAGGATCAAACTCTATCTCAAAATAAAAATAGATGTTTTACTACCAGTCACAAGCTTTATGTTAGGCGCAGTACTCATACAGGAACTTATGAGCAAGAATTGCTCTATCAATCACCATCTACATTAGATATATCTTCTGAAACTTTTTTCAAATCCAAAAGTTCAGTACCTTCCTACAAATTAGTGAATTAGGAGAGGGGCTCTTTTGTGTAGAAAAATAAAAAGCAGGGCAATCTTTCAAACTTGCATCCGAAATGTGAAATATTTATACAAAGAGGGAGAGATGAAGACAATGCAGCAGGGTTGGTTATCTAATTGGCTAGTCAAACATGAGGTGGTTCATAGATCTTTGGGCTTTGATCACCGAGGAATAGAGACTTTACAAATAAAAGCAGGGGATTGGGATTCCATTGCTGTCATTTTATATGTATATGGTTACAATTATTTACGCTCCCAATGTGCTTATGATGTAGCACCCGGTGGATCTTTAGCTAGCGTGTATCATCTTACGAGAATACAATATGGTATAGATAATCCAGAAGAAGTCTGCATAAAAGTCTTTGCCCAAAAGGATAATCCTAGAATTCCGTCTGTCTTCTGGATTTGGAGAAGTGCCGATTTTCAAGAACGCGAATCTTATGATATGGTGGGAATCTCTTATGATAATCATCCGCGCCTTAAACGTATCCTAATGCCTGAAAGTTGGATAGGCTGGCCCTTACGTAAGGATTATATAACCCCCAATTTTTATGAAATACAAGATGCTCATTGAATGATAAGAAATTCATGCTCACTTATACAACACAACTCCAGATTTTATTCAAGTCAAGGAATATTTTTAGGTTCTTTTCCTAGATGAAACGGAATACCTATTTATAATTAATTCCTAATTATACAAAAGCATTCCAGATAGACTGAGCAAAAAAAGGGTTTCATTTGGATTCCCCTATTTTGAAAATCGCATATTAATTTCCTTCATATGAACAGAAAAATAGGATGACTCAAAGAAGTTCTCTACCAGGAACTTTGTACCGCGCACATTACTTAGCACAACTAGGAAAATAAGATAAGATAAAGATAAGCAAGACTAAAAAAATATTCGTCGGAATAGCGGAATACAAAATTAAGAAACGCAAAAAAATAAAGGGGAATCTCACCCCCTTCTTTATCATAAAGAAAAGATATATTTTAAAACTTCTTTAAAAAGAAAAAGAAGTGCCTCTATATTTATATTATAGATTTATCCACTTAGATGAATAAATATTATTAATGAATATGTATCACAATCCATCTCGAGGTATTTGGATCAATACCTATTCGGTGGATCTTTTTTTTTTTTTTCTCTGCCAGGAACCAGATTTGAACTGGTGACACGAGGATTTTCAGTCCTCTGCTCTACCAACTGAGCTATCCTGACCTTTTCTTGTGCATCATCCTAGTAGAGTATTTGTATCTATGTCAATTAAAAGGACTAAAAATTAATTAAAGTATTTCAAATTTTAAATTTGAAAATGGGGGGGGTAGTCCTATGCATTGTGCATGGTTTACTTAAATAAAACTTAAAAATAGAGTGAATAACCAAGATTTCTTGCCGATACTCTAATAAAAAAGAAATCTATTCAATGAATAGGATAAGATCCATTGAGTTCTCTTCGCATTCCTTTGTGAAAGAGTAGAATGAGAAAGCTAATGAATCTTAAACCCATTGCATTGATAAAAAGAAAAAAAAGTGCATTGATAAAAAGAAAAAAAAAAAGAGGATAAATAATAATAATATAGTATAGTTAGGGAATAAAAGAGGATTTGGGGATAGAGGGACTTGAACCCTCACAACTTATAAAGTCGACGGATTTTCCTTTTACTAGAAATTTCATTGTTGTCAGTATTGACATGTAGAATGGGACTCTCTCTTTGTCCTCGTCCGATTAATCCACTTTTTTAAAGATCTCGAAAACTTTGAATTTTAATTGAAGAATTTGATTATTCAATATTCGATTGGAGTGGATTCACAATAATGAAAAAAAAAAATTATGATATGAGTTTTTTATTTCATAATCATTATCATTTCTAATTTCATTTTTAAAAAAGATAAAGAACCTATATTATAATTAGAATATAATATGAGTTCTGTGATTAATCGTTTGCTATGTCAGTATCTATACGTGTTTATTAAATGTATAAGGTATAAAACCCCTCTTTCTCTAATTTAGAACTAGAAGGAATTCCACTAACAACACAACGTAATTAACTCGATTCGTTAGAACAGCTTCCATTGAGTCTCTGCACCTATCCTTTTCCTTTGTATTCTAGTTCGAGAACCCCTTGTTTTCTCAAAACACGGATTTGGCTCAGGATTGCCCTTTTTTAATTCCAGGGTTTCTCTGAATTTGGAAGTTACCACTTAGCAGGTTTCCATACCAAGGCTCAATACAATCAAGTCCGTAGCGTCTACCGATTTCGCCATATCCCCATTTCCCTCTTCTTTGAGACCAGGATTCCTTGTGTAATTTCATCCATCTCTTAGTTTTTTTTTTGAATCATTGAGTTCATCACTCAACGTAGTCTAGCAGTTCAGTTCGACTCTATTTGAGAGACCTCGCTTGCTTATTGCAATTCAGAATTGAATTGATTCTATCCTTGATGTATTTGCAATTCAATCCGAATCAATATATCCAAAAGTTTTTATCTCCCCCACCTCCCGTCTTACTTTTTTATAGTATTCAAAATTATACTATAACGCTTGATATTTATTCTTTTTTTCTAATCAGAATTAGCAATTTTATTTACTCTGACTCTATGTTCCCCTTAGTGAAATATTAATCCTCAAATTATTAACAAATAATAAAGTCTATAATGATCGAATGAAAATACCAATAAATTCTATAATTTTATTTTTTAATATCCTATAGTTAAGCATATCAAGCTAACTTTATCTTTAAGAAGTTTTAGTATTTTTTTATTTTTATAAGTATAACTTCAAATTTAGAACTAGTTAATAGCTAAGATTAATAACTAATATCTGAGATTTTACGGATTTCCTATACTATACCTATTTCTATTTGTTACACTATTTCCGTTATGTAAGCCCACTTAGCTCAGAGGTTAGAGCATCGCATTTGTAATGCGAGGGTCATCGGTTCAAATCCGATAGTCGGCTTTTTTTTCTCTATCGATGTTCTACGAACAAGAATCTCTTTTTTTCCGAATTAAATGGAGAATCCAGGATCTTTTATGTTTTTTACCTTACAATTTTGCTAGATACAAAACAATAAAATAAATAATATATATACAAAAAAAAAAGATTTTGATGAAATTCCATTTTTTGGGGTACTTTAGTTGATTTTACTCTGTTTATCCTGTAGTTTAATTCAGTTTTAATTTCGATGTATTCTGTAATGTAAATACAATGAAATTAATTGTGTAAAATGAAATTTCAATAAAATAAAAAAAGGAGTCTTCATGTCCCGTTATCGAGGACCTCGTTTAAAAAAAATACGCCGTCTGGGAGCTTTACCAGGACTCACTAGAAAAACACCTAAATCCGGAAGTAATCTTAAAAAAAAATTCAATTCTGGGAAAAAGGAGCAATATCGTATTCGTCTTCAAGAAAAACAGAAATTGCGTTTTCATTATGGTCTGACAGAACGACAATTACTTAGATATGTACATATCGCTGGAAAAGCAAAAAGGTCAACAGGCCAGGTTTTACTACAATTACTTGAAATGCGTTTGGATAATATCCTTTTTCGATTGGGTATGGCTTCAACCATTCCTGGGGCCCGCCAATTAGTCAACCATAGACATATTTTAGTTAATGGTCGTATAGTCAATATACCAAGTTTTCGTTGCAAACCCCGAGATATTATTACTACGAAAGATAACCAAAGATCAAAAGGTCTGGTTCAAAATTATATTGCTTCATCGGACCCGGGGAAATTGCCAAAGCATTTGGCGATTGACACGTTGGAATATAAAGGACTAGTAAATAAAATCCTAGATAGGAAGTGGGTCGGTCTCAAAATAAATGAGTTGTTAGTTGTAGAATATTACTCTCGTCAGACTTGAACTTAACGAAAAAAGGAAAGGTTCATAGAATTTTCTTCCCCTTCCCCTTTCCCCGAACTAAATCGCCCTAAGACCATTACCATTAATTTGTATTTTCCCATCAACTAGCTAAAATTGATTAACCCTAGGATTAGGATCCTTTTTTCTTTTTTCCTCTATGTGTATTTTACATACCACAGTAATTTGCTATAGAGAATTTCTAATTTCTATTAAATCAAAATAAGATAATATAAGATATTATATTATTGCTGGAAAAAATTGTTATTTGATTTGATACATTGTGATCCTTAACGTTGATGAATTAAGAAAAACGGAAAGAGAGGGATTCGAACCCTCGGTAAACAAAAGTCTACATAGCAGTTCCAATGCTACGCCTTGAACCGCTCGGCCATCTCTCCTACATAACTTATTATGGAAAATAAACTGAGTGAATAGCGAGTTTTCTTATTCCTGCAGTACAGGTACAACCGCAACCACTCGGGGGTTCCATAGTTCTATTGGAAAAATTCCTTTTGATCTAAGTGGAAGGATACAGGATTTTTTACTAGAAATTGCGCTCGCTATAAAATAAAAGTTTTAATTTGGGTTTTCCCGCAACTAAAGAAAAAGAAAATGGAAGAATTCTTCTTATTGCATAATAAAATAAAGAAACCTTAGAATTCCGTTTGCATAAGATACGCTACACCATACTATCGAAATCAAAAATAGGGTATGAGACAATTAATAACTTTGAAAACACGAAATAGTTGATAACATAAGTTGTTGTTCAGAAATAGGAAAGTGGAATGAAATCCAGTCTTAGTCAAATATTTCATATCTCTTCGTGTCCAAGCAGAAGGAAAAGGATACAATTTGAGCTGAGCGGAAAATCCATATCTCTCTTATCCATTTAAAGCATATGGATTTAGAGTAGAGCATATGGATCAATCTATTTATAATTATAAGAATCGAATGTGTTTGTTTTTATGTTATTTTGTGAAGGAATGAAAACAATTCTATATAGAATGGGTTGGGAATTATGCCTAGATCCCGTGGAAATGGAAATTTCATTGATAAGACCTCCTCAATTGTAGCCAATATTTTATTGCGAATAATTCCGACAACCTCAGGAGAAAAAAAGGCATTTACTTATTATAGAGATGGTGCGATTTGACTCTTTTTTTTGCTTTTTTTTAGCCCTACCTATACCTCAGTCTTACGAAAAAGAGAGGGGGGTTGGCATAGAGAGAACCAAATTTGTAAAGCAAACAAACCCACGCTTCGGGAAGGTGAGGCGAACTAACAATTCCTTCCGTCGTGTATCCTCGATTGATGCGGCTTCAGATACTTCAATTGTAGATTTGAGTATTGAGCGAAAGGTTACACCTACAGGATATGGTATGGTATGGATTACAGGCCAATCCTACTCTATTAGTATCCGTAGGCAGCATAGGGGAGAAAAGCACTACACCTAGAAATAGGAATCAACAAGAGAAAAACTTTGTTAGAAATTACCCCTTTCCTGATCGGTATCAGGGCTGGGAAGAATGGTTGGGATAACAAACAACCATCAGGTTTGTACTTTGGATACCCCTATAACCATCAAAGATCGTTGAAGTAGCTAATTCCTCTAAATAGGAGGCGTTGAGAACAAAGAAATTATTGGAGCTATCGTTTTCCTCTAGCATTAATAGAATTCATTGGTGTTAAGAAAAACCTCTTGTGGGAAGGTTGGCTAGAGATTTCTTGGAAAAATACCAGCCCCTTTCGGTTCATAATGAGACGGGACTAATTCTATTTTGATTCTATAGATTATTTCGCTTAGTACTATTATGTACAGAAGGGAGGAGCCGTATGAGATGAAAACCTCATGTACGGTTTTGGAACGGAGATTTTTTGAATAGAATGAACGACCGTAACGGATGTTGGCTCAATCCGAAGGAAATTATGCGGAAGCTTTGCAAAATTATTATGAAGCTACGCGACTAGAAATCGATCCCTATGATCGAAGTTATATACTCTATAACATAGGCCTTATACACACAAGCAATGGAGAGCATACAAAGGCTTTGGAATATTATTTCCGGGCACTAGAACGAAACCCCTTCTTACCGCAAGCTTTTAATAATATGGCCGTGATCTGTCATTACGTGCGACTATCTCCACTATAGAAAGAAAAAAAAAAAAGAGAGGATCAAATTTTCTAGTAAATACTAGAAAAAAAGGGCTTTCTACATAGGGATCGTAAAAACAACGATTTTTCCCTATCAGCTGTAGGAAGGAAGGACACTTCACGAGAATCAAAAAACGAAGAAAGTATGGCCTATACTACTACTCTATGGATAAAGTTTCTCAAATTGATAGAGAAAGCACCGTAAAGATCAATTAGTGAGCGACTGGGTCGATACAACTAAAAAAAACTGCTTACTTATCCCATGATATGGGGCAAAATTTAGGAATCCGCTTATGTAATAGAGCCGATCCACTAAGGGATTAAGCAGCGGTGTAGTATCAGATCCCAAAGATAGTAAGTTCTTTTTTCTTTCTTATGGAAAAAAGTCTTTTTCAAGGATTCTATAGAGATTTCATATATGAAACCGGGATAGTTACCTCTCAGAAAATTTGAACGAAGGCTCTATATCTATCTATGCTTCATTCTTCTGAAGGTGGGAAAAAAGATCAAACTGATTATTGATAAAAATTAGGGTTTGAAACTTAGGTAATTAATTTCTTCTGCTTAACCCAAGAACAAATTGGATCGATTTTTGATAAATCGAATTCAGTTAAGATAGGGGAAATTCAGATAGCAATTTCTGAGCCGTATGAGGTAGGAAACTCTCAAGTACGGTTCTAAGGGAAGGAACTTCCTATTCCGACCGAGGAGAACAGGCCATTCTACAGGTGTGATTCGGAAATTGCGGAAGCTTGGTTTGATCAAGCTGCTGAATATTGGAAACAAGCTATAGCGCTTACTCCGGGAAATTATATTGAAGCACAGAACTGGTTGAAGATTACGAAGCGCTTTGAATTTGAATAAGACCATGCTCCTTCTTTTTCATAAAATGGGTGGTTTGGTTGTTGATCCATTAATCAAATAAATTAGGTCGTAAGATCGAATCAAGAATTTCATTATATCCATTTCTTATACCTTCTATTTTATATGATATTTCATAAGAATAAACCATAGGGATAGGGTCTAGAATAGAAGTAATAAAGTGAATAAAAAGAGGGGGCAATCTAAATATTGCTAATATATTAGGACCATCTTATTAATAATTCTAATGAGTTATCTTGGAATTTAGAATCAAATAAAAAACCCTATATTATGCTCAAGGAAAGTAGATATAGATAGGAGCTTATGCCCTCAAAAAAAATACACTAGTTTCTTAAATTAAAAATAAAAAAGATTTTTTTCTTACGTCGAGAAATATTTGTTTTTCAAGATAAACAATGTCCGTTAGGCACCTAATCTTTATGTCATAATAGACCCGAACACTTGCCTCGGATTGACTTCAATATATAATTGCTCCAGTGAATAACTAAAAAAAAAATAGAAGGATGGTAGATAGTAAAGAAAAGAACTAATCACAATATCTATCTTTCAAAATCTATCTTTCAAAATCTATCTTTCAAAATATATATCTTTCAAAGATTCACTAAAAAGACAGTTGGCGGGTCTCTTTGTATGTCTTGTCCGGAAAGAGGAGGACTTAATGATTATTCGTTCGCCGGAACCAGAAGTAAAAATTGTTGTGGATAGGGATCCTGTAAAAACATCTTTTGAGGAATGGGCCAGACCCGGCCATTTCTCAAGAACACTAGCTAAGGGCCCTGATACTACCACTTGGATCTGGAACCTACATGCTGATGCTCACGATTTCGATAGTCATACTGGTGATTTGGAGGAGATTTCTCGAAAAGTCTTTAGTGCTCATTTCGGGCAACTTTCCATTATCTTTCTTTGGTTGAGTGGCATGTACTTTCATGGCGCCCGTTTTTCCAATTATGAAGCATGGCTAAGTGATCCTACTCACATTGGACCCAGTGCTCAGGTAGTTTGGCCTATAGTAGGGCAAGAAATATTGAATGGTGATGTAGGCGGGGGTTTCCGAGGAATCCAAATAACCTCTGGTTTTTTTCAGCTTTGGCGAGCATCTGGAATAACTAGTGAATTACAACTCTATTGTACTGCAATTGGTGCATTGATTTTTGCAGCGTTAATGCTTTTTGCTGGTTGGTTCCATTATCACAAAGCCGCTCCCAAATTGGCCTGGTTCCAAGATGTAGAATCCATGTTGAATCACCACTTAGCGGGATTATTAGGACTTGGGTCTCTTTCTTGGGCGGGGCACCAAATTCATGTATCTTTACCAATTAACCAATTTCTTGACGCTGGGGTGGATCCTAAAGAGATACCACTTCCTCATGAATTTATCTTGAATCGGGACCTTTTGGCTCAACTTTATCCTAGTTTTGCCGAAGGAGCAACCCCTTTTTTCACTTTAAATTGGTCCAAATACGCAGAATTTCTGACTTTTCGCGGAGGACTAGATCCAGTAACCGGTGGTCTCTGGCTGACCGATATTGCGCACCATCATTTAGCTATTGCTATTCTTTTCCTAATCGCAGGTCATATGTATAGGACCAATTGGGGTATTGGCCATGGACTTAAAGATATTTTGGAGGCTCACAAGGGCCCATTTACAGGACAAGGCCATAAGGGTCTTTATGAAATCTTAACAACGTCATGGCATGCTCAATTATCTCTTAACCTAGCTATGCTAGGCTCTACAACCATTGTTGTAGCTCATCATATGTATTCTATGCCTCCCTATCCATACCTAGCTACTGACTATGGTACACAACTTTCCTTGTTCACACACCACATGTGGATTGGCGGATTTCTAATAGTCGGTGCTGCTGCACATGCAGCAATTTTTATGGTAAGAGACTATGATCCAACTACTCGATACAACGATCTATTAGATCGCGTCCTTAGACACCGCGATGCAATCATATCCCACCTTAACTGGGTATGTATATTTCTAGGTTTTCACAGTTTTGGCTTGTACATTCATAATGATACCATGAGTGCTTTAGGCCGTCCACAAGATATGTTTTCGGATACTGCCATACAATTACAACCTATCTTTGCTCAATGGGTACAAAATATCCATGCTACTGCGCCTGGCGTAACAGCTCCTGGTGCAACAACAAGTACTAGCTTAACGTGGGGAGGCGGCGAGTTAGTAGCAGTAGGTGGCAAAGTGGCTTTGTTACCTATTCCATTAGGAACCGCAGATTTTTTAGTCCATCACATTCATGCATTTACCATACATGTGACTGTATTAATACTTTTGAAAGGTGTTTTATTTGCTCGGAGTTCCCGTTTGATACCCGATAAAGCAAATCTAGGTTTTCGCTTTCCTTGCGATGGGCCTGGCCGAGGGGGAACATGTCAAGTATCCGCCTGGGATCATGTTTTCTTAGGTTTATTCTGGATGTACAATGCAATTTCGGTAGTCATTTTCCATTTCAGTTGGAAAATGCAGTCGGATGTTTGGGGTACTATAAGTGATCAAGGGGTGGTAACTCATATTACAGGGGGAAACTTTGCACAGAGTTCCATTACGATTAATGGGTGGCTTCGAGATTTCTTGTGGGCACAGGCATCGCAAGTCATTCAGTCTTATGGTTCTTCATTATCTGCATATGGTCTTTTTTTCTTAGGTGCTCATTTTGTCTGGGCCTTCAGTTTAATGTTTTTATTCAGCGGCCGTGGTTATTGGCAAGAACTCATTGAATCTATCGTTTGGGCTCATAACAAATTAAAAGTTGCTCCTGCTACTCAGCCTAGAGCCTTGAGCATTATACAAGGACGCGCTGTAGGAGTAACCCATTACCTTCTGGGTGGAATTGCCACGACATGGGCATTCTTCTTAGCGAGAATTATTGCAGTAGGATAGTGGCTAGGAGGATTTGAAAGGCATTATGGAATTAAGATTTCCCAGGTTTAGCCAAGGCTTAGCTCAGGACCCCACTACTCGTCGTATTTGGTTTGGTATTGCTACCGCACATGATTTCGAAAGTCATGATGATATTACTGAAGAACGTCTTTATCAGAACATTTTTGCTTCTCACTTTGGGCAATTAGCAATAATCTTTCTATGGACGTCCGGAAATCTGTTTCATGTAGCTTGGCAAGGAAATTTTGAATCATGGATACAGGATCCTTTACACGTAAGACCTATTGCTCATGCGATTTGGGATCCTCATTTTGGTCAACCCGCTGTGGAAGCCTTTACTCGAGGAGGTGCTGCTGGTCCAGTGAATATTGCTTATTCTGGAGTTTATCAGTGGTGGTATACAATAGGATTACGCACCAATGAGGATCTTTATACTGGAGCTCTTTTTCTATTATTTCTTTCTACGCTGTCCTTAATAGCGGGTTGGTTACATCTACAACCCAAATGGAAACCAAGCCTTTCGTGGTTCAAAAACGCGGAATCTCGTCTCAATCATCATTTGTCAGGACTTTTCGGGGTAAGTTCTTTGGCTTGGACAGGACATTTAGTTCATGTTGCTATTCCCGCATCCAGGGGGGAGTACGTTCGATGGAATAATTTCTTAGATGTATTACCCTATCCCCAGGGGTTGGGACCCCTTTTGACGGGTCAATGGAATCTTTATGCCCAAAACCCTGATTCGAGTAATCATTTATTTGGTACCGCTCAAGGAGCGGGAACTGCCATTCTAACTCTTCTTGGGGGATTCCATCCACAAACACAAAGTTTGTGGCTGACCGATATGGCTCACCATCATTTAGCTATTGCATTTATTTTTCTCATTGCCGGTCACATGTATCGAACTAACTTCGGAATTGGGCACAGTATTAAAGATCTTTTAGAAGCGCATACTCCTCCGGGGGGTCGATTAGGGCGTGGGCATAAGGGCCTTTATGACACAATCAACAATTCGATTCATTTTCAGTTAGGTCTTGCTCTAGCTTCTTTAGGGGTTATTACTTCCTTAGTAGCTCAACATATGTACTCTTTACCTCCTTATGCATTCATAGCACAAGACTTTACTACTCAAGCTGCTTTATATACTCATCACCAATATATTGCAGGGTTCATCATGACAGGGGCTTTTGCTCATGGAGCTATTTTTTTCATTAGGGATTACAATCCGGAACAGAATGAGGATAATGTATTGGCAAGAATGTTAGACCATAAAGAAGCTATCATATCTCATTTAAGTTGGGCTAGCCTCTTTCTAGGATTCCATACCTTGGGCCTTTATGTTCATAACGACGTCATGCTTGCTTTTGGTACTCCAGAAAAGCAAATCTTGATCGAACCTATATTTGCCCAATGGATACAATCTGCTCATGGCAAGACGACATATGGGTTCGATATACTCTTATCTTCAACGAATGGCCCCGCTTTCAATGCGGGTCGAAGCCTATGGTTGCCCGGATGGTTGAATGCTGTTAATGAGAATAGTAATTCGCTTTTCTTAACAATAGGACCTGGGGATTTCTTGGTTCATCATGCTATTGCTCTAGGTTTGCATACAACTACATTGATTTTAGTAAAGGGCGCTTTAGATGCACGCGGTTCCAAATTAATGCCAGATAAAAAGGATTTTGGATATAGTTTTCCTTGTGACGGCCCAGGGCGCGGCGGTACTTGTGATATTTCTGCTTGGGACGCATTTTATTTGGCAGTTTTCTGGATGTTAAATACCATTGGGTGGGTTACTTTTTATTGGCATTGGAAACATATCACATTATGGCAGGGCAACGTTTCACAATTTAATGAATCCTCCACTTATTTGATGGGATGGTTAAGAGATTACCTATGGTTAAACTCTTCACAACTTATCAATGGATATAATCCTTTTGGGATGAATAGTTTATCGGTATGGGCGTGGATGTTCTTATTTGGACATCTTGTTTGGGCTACTGGATTTATGTTCTTAATTTCCTGGCGGGGGTATTGGCAGGAATTAATTGAGACTTTAGCATGGGCTCATGAACGCACACCTTTAGCTAATTTAATTCGCTGGAGAGATAAGCCCGTGGCTCTTTCCATTGTGCAAGCAAGATTGGTTGGATTAGCTCACTTTTCCGTGGGTTATATATTCACTTATGCAGCTTTCTTGATTGCCTCAACATCAGGCAAGTTTGGTTAATTTAGTTTGTTTTTTTGTACTGTATCAGCACCTAGTTCATTACTCTTGATAGAGAGGGAGGATCTGCCTTTTTAGATTTCTTTTTCTATTTATTTTTCCATCTAGGATTAGAACCGTATACTTGGTAATAATAGCAACGACACATTATGGCAAAAAAAAGTTTGATTCAGAGGGAGAAGAAGCGGCAGAAATTAGAACAGAAATATCATTTGATTCGTCAATCTTTAAAAAAAAAGATAAGAAGCAAAGTTTCTCCCTTGAGTTTGAGTGAAAAAACGAAAATGCGAGAAAAATTGCAATCCCTACCGCGTAATAGTGCACCTACACGCCTTCATCGACGTTGTTTTTTGACCGGAAGACCTAGAGCTAACTATCGACATTTTGGGCTATCCGGACACGTACTTCGAGAAATGGTTTATGAATGTTTGTTACCGGGTGCAACAAGATCCAGTTGGTAAGGATAAAATACCCTTTCGTATTTGTATGGATTTCTGGAATTGATAATCATAGAGGAGCCCTCTTTACCATTCTGTATAAATGGACTATTCTATTTGTATAGATATTGGTAGAGGGGCGTATCCAACCCTCTTTTATCCACTAGTTACCCCTCTTTAGTTTAAGAGTATAGAGCAGTTTGGTAGCTCATAAGGCTCATAACCTTGGGGTTGCGGGTTCGATTCCCACTACCGCCTCCATACTCCTTCTTTATGATATATGCATGATATAATATATACATCATGCATTTGTATCTGGATTTTTTGATTTCCTAAAAGAGTTTTGGTCTAACAGTTTTTTCTCGGAAGAAGCAAAAAAATAAAAGAAAGAATAAAATATGAAAGAAAAGCGTCCATTGTCTAATGGATAGGACAGAGGTCTTCTAAACCTTTGGTATAGGTTCAAATCCTATTGGACGCAATCTTATTTCTATCTATTCTTTAAATAACTATACTAAACTAAAAACAAAGAAAACTTTTTTGCATGATTCAAATGAAAAAGCTTTCTCAACGATTCCTATTCTACTAACAAGAGTAGACATGCAAAATTTATTTGTTACTGAAGAGAAAACCGTTCCAGCTGTTCCTGAATAGCTTCCTTCAAAAGGATTTCCGCTTGCTCGGTGAATGTCTTGCTAGAAGATATAATTTCTTGGAATTGAGGTTTAGTATCTTTTAGATGTTTACGTAACTCATCCAGAAATTTATTTACCTGTTCAATTTCTAACGAATCAAGATATCCTCTTGTTCCGGTATAAATAGTAGCTATCTGCTCTTCCACTGGGAGAGGATTTGCCTGGGATTGTTTAAGCAATTCCCTTAATCGTCGACCCCTTGCCAATTGATTCTGACTTGTTTTATCGAGAGCAGAGGCGAATTGTGCAAAGGCTTGTAACTCTGCGAATTGCGCTAGTTCCAATTTTGATTTGCCAGCTACTTGTTTCATGGCTTTAATTTGAGCCGCGGATCCTACTCTGGAAACAGAAATACCCACATTAATAGCGGGTCGAATTCCGGCATTGAATAGATCCGCAGATAAGAATATTTGTCCATCTGTAATGGAGATTACATTAGTAGGAATATAGGCGGAAACGTCTCCAGATTGAGTCTCAACTATTGGTAAAGCGGTCATACTTCCTTCGCCTAAAAGAGAATTTAATTTAGCGGCTCTTTCTAAAAGGCGTGAATGCAAATAAAAAACATCCCCTGGATAAGCCTCACGTCCGGGAGGTCTTCTTAATAGAAGGGACATTTGGCGATAAGCTTGTGCCTGTTTGGAGAGATCATCATAAATTATTAAAGTATGCCGTTCGCGGTACATAAAATACTCAGCCAGGGCTGCTCCCGTATAAGGAGCGAGGTATTGTAATGTAGCAGGTGAATCCGCCATTTCAGCTACTACAATAGTGTATTCCATGGCCCCCTCCTCATGGAAAGTAGTTACTACTTGAGCTACGGAGGATGCTCTTTGACCGATAGCTACATAAACACATATTACACCTTGCCCTTTTTGATTGAGAATTGTATCTGTGGCTACTGCTGTTTTGCCAGTCTGTCTGTCCCCAATAATTAACTCTCGCTGACCGCGCCCTATAGGGATCATCGAATCGATAGCAATAAGCCCTGTTTGAAGAGGTTCGTATACGGAACGCCTGGAAATTATACTTGGAGCAGGAGATTCAATTAAGCGAGATTCGGAAGCTATAATTTCGCCTTTCCCATCAATAGGTTTAGCCAGAGCATTTACAACACGACCCAAGTAAGCCTCACTCACGGGTATCTGAGCAATTCTTCCTGTTGCTTTTACAAAACTTCCCTCTTGTATCATCAACCCATCGCCCATTAATACAATCCCAACATTTTTGGATTCCAAATTCAGAGCAATACCCCTAGTACCTTCTGCAAATTCGACTAATTCACCTGACATTATTTCACCAAGACCTATAATACGAGCAATCCCATCCCCCACTTGAACTACGCGACCTATATTCTCAATCCCTACTTTCCTATTATATTGTTCAATACGTTCGCGGAGAATTTTATGAATTTCGTCGACTCGAAGGGTTGCCATTAGTGTTTCTTGACTCTTTTTTCGGAAGCAAGGGGAAAAATAATGCCTAAATTCTAAACGAAAGTAGAAGTTCAAGGCCTAATTAATTTAATTATTTCTTCCATTCCAGGGACCCGAGAATGCCAATATTAGCACGAATCGTACGGAAATGTAACTCGGTATTCAAACAACTATTCAGAGTTCCTAGAGCTCCTTGTACGGCCTGTTGGAAAACCCGCTGTCGGACCTGATTCATTGCCCTTTGTTTTTCAAAATAAAGGGTTTCGTTTTTAGACTTTTCCAATTGTTCCAAACTAATAGAAGTAGCATTAATCAAATTTGCTTTTTCTCGTTCTATCTCAGAGTATCCATTCATTCGATACTCATCCGCTTCTAGTTCGACTTTCTGTAATCGAATCCGAGCTTTTTCGAGTTGCTCAATGGTCCCTCTACGCAATTCTTCTGAATTTCGAATAGTACTCAAGATCCTCTGTTTTCGATTATCTAATAAATCTTTTAATGAAAGTAGATTATTTTGTAAGTTTACAACTTTTATGATCTCTTCCCGAACCAAACATGAATCTTTCGATTCATTTGGCTCTCACGCTCCTTTTTTTTTTTCTATAGCTATTTCCATATCTTTTTTTTAAGTAATGAGCCTATCCTCTATCTTCTTTTTTATGTTTATATTTCAATATACCGAAACCTATATAAGACTAGATAAATATTAAGAGGACTCTTCCGCCTAGATAAAAATATATCATGGTCAGCAAAGTTGTTTCTTTATTTTTATTTGCCCTCTAGTTAATAATTTCAATTTCATTAAGAAAAACTAACTAAATAAATGGAAAATGAAAATTAATAGAATTCTTTTTTATTTTTTTTTTCTTCAAATCCAAAAAATTTCTCTTTTTTATACATAGGTCGTCGATTCGGCATTGGTTAAAAAAGGGCAGGGTGCCCCCTTTTTTTTCTAGTAAATAGTTCAAACCATTTTATCGATATGAGTGTTCTATATCAGATAAATTTTACATTAGCTATTTCCCGTTTAAATTGGTACTAATACTAATATAGTTGTAGAAAGAGTACCTCTTTTTGCCTGGACTTCAAGCAGTTTAGCTTTAACCGTGTTAATGGTCTCACATTCTTGGTTTATAGAGAATCAAAGTTGATTTACCAATGAGTCGCGAAATGCTATGGTTCTTCCATATGATTTCTGAATTTATTCAGAAGTAATTCGTCGAGATCGTGCACCCTTTTCTTATTTATCCGAAAAATACTAAAAAATATTATAAAGTGCAGCCGGATAGATCCAATCTATTCTTGAAATAGACAACTCGCACACACTCCCTTTCCAAAAAAAATCAAAACACCAACCACTACAGTTAGATTTATTAGATTTGTTGCTAAAATATCGGTATTAAGCCCGAAACTGCCAGCGGATGGCCAGTGAGCTAAAAAAACGAAAGAATGGGTTACATTTTTCATATGCTCTCCTCTTATAGATAGGACGAACAAAGAACAAAGTTTTTCGATCACTTACTTCGCTCGCCCTTTTTTGATCGGTTTTTTTAATGCAAATAGATTCAATCTAGTAATTTCTTTTAGATTAAGTCTTACGTCTTGTTTGACCGGTGAAAGACTTCCTTTGTTGAAATGTTCTGTTCCCAAAATTCCTAAAATAAAAGGAAAAAACTTTCCACTTTCCTAAACTAAGGACGGGAAATAAGAAGGTGAGCATATCTTCTAAATTAATAATACTCAACTCAGCCCTTCCTAGAATGGGGTATTATCTGTCCCGATAAATAGATAATTCCAGGAGTAATAAATAGGAGTAAATTAAATAAAGTATTGATATAATTGGAATTGTGGAAGCAAATACCAATTTACTAAAAAAAGAAAAAAGTATCTAATCGAAATCGAAAGAATTTTTTTTTTAAGATTAAACAAAAGGGTTCGCAAATAAAAGCGCTAGTGCCACAACTAGTCCATAAATTGTTAAAGCTTCCATAAAAGCTAGACTAAGCAATAAAGTACCTCGTATTTTACCTTCTGCTTCTGGCTGTCTCGCAATACCTTCTACAGCTTGTCCTGCAGCAGTACCTTGACCAACTCCAGGTCCAATAGAAGCAAGCCCTACGGCCAATCCAGCAGCAATAACAGAAGCAGCAGCAATTAGTGGATTCATGGTGAGTAGTTCCTCGTGTCAAAAAAAAGAAATGGTTAAGGATACAATCAACCAATAAATTCTTACTTCTAAGCTCTATTGGGGAGAAGTAAAGTAACTAAAAAGTACAAATTGAAATCAAATTGAAATGATAATGTGAATTGTCCGAACTACATAGAAGGGAATTCCATATCCATATATCGGATTAGATAATGAATCTAACCTAGGAATATATAATATAATATCCTATATATATACATTTGTTTCTTCTATTTTGTTTGCATATTTTCTCATTTTCTATTGAATCGGATTCTAAAATCATTGCTTAAAGTGGAAACCTGCATAAAAGAGGACTCCACTTATAGACATTAAGGATATTATAGTATAGATCTAGCCTGACTCCACCCTCCTTAATGCATATATACTTTGAAAATTCCATAATATAGTCTATTCTATTCTCTCTCCTACAACTCTAGGCTATATATTCATACGCATTTCTAACTATTTTTTTGCAACCAAGCAGATTATCTGGAACCATGCATGAATTGAGCTAAGCTGCAAAAAAAAAAAATACTATTTCCAAAAAGAGTCAATTCAATGATGACCCTCCATGGATTCACCTATATAGGCTGCGGCTAATGTTGCAAAAATAAGAGCTTGAATACCGCTTGTAAATAATCCAAGAAACATGACCGGTATAGGGATTACTAAGGGGACTAAAGAAACAAGAACAACAACGACTAATTCATCCGCCAATATATTCCCGAAAAGTCGAAAGCTAAGCGATAATGGTTTTGTGAAATCTTCTAGGATGTTAATTGGTAAAAGGATTGGAGTTGGTTTAATATATTTCTCGAAATAGCTCAATCCTTTTTTGCTAAGACCAGCATAAAAATATGCCGCTGACGTGAGTAAAGCTAAAGCAACAGTAGTATTTATATCATTCGTGGGCGCTGCTAATTCCCCATGGGGTAACTCTATAATTTTCCAAGGTAAAAGAGCACCCGACCAATTCGAAACAAAAATAAAAAGGAACATAGTTCCAATAAAGGGAACCCAGGGACCATATTCTTCTCCAATCTGAGTTTTGCTCAAGTCTCGAATAAACTCAAGGACATATTCAAAAAAATTCTGACCGTCGGTCGGGATGGTTTGTGGATTCCGAACAGCTATGACAACTGAACCTAGCAAGATAGTAATTACGACCCAAGAAGTGATGAGTACTTGGGCATGAATTTGGAAACCTCCTATTTGCCAATAGAAGTGTTGGCCTACTTCTACACCCGATATATCGTATAACCCCTTGAGTGTTTTAATGGAACAAGGTATAATATTCATATTGTCCTCTGATAAAAATTGAACTTCAAAAAAGGAATTCTTTTGATTCAACCATCTCTTTCTCAACTCAGCAACTTGAAGTATTAATCTTATATTTAGGATACCAAGAAAGCACATCAGATCATAATATATATCAATACCCTCTAATATATATCAATATTCCCCTTCTTTTTTCTATGCAAAAAAAATTCTATGCAAAAAAAAAGATATAGTAAAGTAAGTGATTCCATAAATTTACGCAGTTGCCCAAGAATTCACTATATATTCTTAATCAACGATTTCTTATATAGAGAGAACGGCCCTCACAAATTGAAAATACTAATTTGTTAAGAATCAATCGAATTGAAGTCATAGTGTCATCGTTGGCTGGAATCGATATATTCGCGAGATCCGGGTCACAATTTGTATCGACTAAAGAAATAGTAGGAATCCCCAAAATGGCACATTCCCGAAGAGCTATATACTCTTTTTGCTGATCAAGGACGATCACAATGTCTGGCAATCTCGTCATATATTTGATCCCGCCGAGATACCTTTGCAAAGTAGATAATTTTCTCTTCAAGATTGCCACATCTCTTTTTGGGAGATGGTGGAATTTTCCCATTTTTTCTTCTGCTCTTAAGTCTCTAAATTGAGAAAGTCTAGTTTTCGTAATCGACCAATTCGTTAACATACCACTGAACCACTTTTTATTAACATAATGACAACGAGCCCTTATTGCAGCTGATGCTACTAAATCTGTTGCTCTTTTTTTGGTACCAACAATTAAGAAACTTTTTCCCTGACTTGCTGCATCAAAAACTAAATCACAAGCTTCTGATAAAAAACGAGCCGTTCTAGCGAGATTTATAATATGAGTACCTTTACGCTTTGCCGAAATGTAAGGGGCCATTTTAGGATTCCATTTCTTAATACCATGACCAAAATGAACTCCTGCTTCTATCATCTCTTTCAAATTAATGTTCCAATATCTTCTTGTCATTTTTTCCACACTTCCTTTTTTTTAATCCTACCATTCCATTACGGAATTTAGTTCTTTTTGAAGATTAAGAAAGATCCGAAATAGCTTGAAATAAATAATAATTGTTCCGAGAGAACCTTGTACTAAGATAAGAGTTGGCCATTGATACATGGTATAAACATAACCACCTTAATGAATTAACTGACTTGTTTTACTTATTAAAATAAAAATCTTAAAAATCTAAAATTTGACCTGTTAGTGTTCTAAGTTCAAAAGTCTAGTAAAGTAAAAAATATTTTTATGGGGGTTCTTATGTCTCATAAAAATTGTTTGTTACGTCAGAATCTGAAGAAACTAATTCTGTATGGAGAAACAAAAAATCTCTCATTTCCGACGCGAATAGATTTTTTTTTTTTATTTCGAAATAAAGGTTCTTGTCTTGTGGGGAACGATGCACAAATTTTTGGAATCCGGTACCAACAGGTATAATCCCCCCCAGAACTACGTTTTCTTTCAAGCCTTTCAACCAATCAATGCGACCTCGTAGGGCAGCTTTTGCTAAAACTCGAGCAGTTTCTTGAAAACTTGCTTCAGATATGAAACTTTGGGTATTCAGGGAAGCCCTTGTTATTCCCAATAAGATTGCCCGATAATAGATCGATTCATCCAAAGCTCGTCCTGCTCGTTCCGCTCGCAATAGTCCGATTAATTCCCCAGGCGAAAAAACATTAGACATTCCATCTTCGGAAACCCGCACTTTTGATGTTACTTGGCGTATAATAATCTCTATATGTCTATTATGGATCTGTACCCCTTGGGATCGATAAACCTTTTGGATTTTATTAACCAAAGAGATACGACTTTGGGCTATGGTTAGCTCAGCTCCAATCAAGAATCCCCAAGGGACCCCAAGAATTCTTGGTATACGCTCATTCCAATCCTCAATTCTCCTTTCGAGATTCGGGGATAATGAATCAATTGAACGCGCTTCAAAGATTTGTTCCACTTTTGGAAGACCTTGCGTTATGTCACTAGATCTCGATTTTTCATATATAAACGTAACTAACCTATCTCCCTTGTAAAGGATTTCTCCATAATGACCATTAACAGTTGCTCCTGTAGTGGCCAAATAAGGTTTAGCTGCTCTTATAACAAAGGAATTCATATTTACAATGAAAATTTGACCGGATTTTTTTATGTGCGATTTAAATAGACATACATTTTCACAAATAAATTGTCCAAGGTGAATTATTGCCAATGTCTCTTCCCAAGAATCATGATGGACAAAGTGACAATTCAAAAGGAATGGATCCAACATTATGTTACTATCGAAATTAGAAATCCTTTTATTTTCATCTATTAAAGAGTATTTAAGTTCTTGAAGTACTTGGAAGGTTTGTTTTAAATTGTCAACGAACAAATATTTTTTTAACAGGATTTTATTATGCGTTAGTAAATAGTAAGATGAAGAAAAATGCGATATACTAGCTACAATAGCGCCTAAGGGCCCAAAAATTTCTCGAATAGGAATTCTAGGATTCCATTCTTTTATCGCATTGGGATGTTTTGAATTCTTGAATAAACCAATTCGAGAACAGTTGGATGCCGACAAAATCATCAAAGAGTGGTATTCTTTATTTCGATTCAACAAAGTGCCAATAGCTTCTGGATGTTGGCTAAGTGATTCAATCTTCGCCTTGGAATAAAAAGAATTGATATTGGCGCGATCTAACCTATTATGGGGAATCGGTCCTGCACTTGTCCTACCATACCTTTTTCGTGTATACGAAATAGTGGACTTGACTAACTCAATTCTTAGGAAATCGCGAATAAGATCATTTGCTCTTACCTCAACAAGGGAAGCACCAGCCTTTTCTTTTTCTTCTTGTTCCCAATTCACTACTAAGCAAGTTCTAACAAATTGACTATTTGTGTGATAAATTCTTTGAGTTAACTTGCTATTTTCATGAGAAATAAAATTGACAAGTCGAATTTGGAGATTATTTTCTTCTTGCAAGAGATCCTGCGGGAAAAGTGTTGCTAAATTTCTTCCTTCGTCCATTTCATATGCCACTGTAGGGCGAACGGAAACAAAATACTTTTCCTTGCTCTTGAGAATTTTTTTCCGTTGAA
>NW_028259618.1:0-32406 GCF_056163025.1 Triticum urartu | reverse complement strand
TTGGGCTAGCCTCTTTCTAGGATTCCATACCTTGGGCCTTTATGTTCATAACGACGTCATGCTTGCTTTTGGTACTCCAGAAAAGCAAATCTTGATCGAACCTATATTTGCCCAATGGATACAATCTGCTCATGGCAAGACGACATATGGGTTCGATATACTCTTATCTTCAACGAATGGCCCCGCTTTCAATGCGGGTCGAAGCCTATGGTTGCCCGGATGGTTGAATGCTGTTAATGAGAATAGTAATTCGCTTTTCTTAACAATAGGACCTGGGGATTTCTTGGTTCATCATGCTATTGCTCTAGGTTTGCATACAACTACATTGATTTTAGTAAAGGGCGCTTTAGATGCACGCGGTTCCAAATTAATGCCAGATAAAAAGGATTTTGGATATAGTTTTCCTTGTGACGGCCCAGGGCGCGGCGGTACTTGTGATATTTCTGCTTGGGACGCATTTTATTTGGCAGTTTTCTGGATGTTAAATACCATTGGGTGGGTTACTTTTTATTGGCATTGGAAACATATCACATTATGGCAGGGCAACGTTTCACAATTTAATGAATCCTCCACTTATTTGATGGGATGGTTAAGAGATTACCTATGGTTAAACTCTTCACAACTTATCAATGGATATAATCCTTTTGGGATGAATAGTTTATCGGTATGGGCGTGGATGTTCTTATTTGGACATCTTGTTTGGGCTACTGGATTTATGTTCTTAATTTCCTGGCGGGGGTATTGGCAGGAATTAATTGAGACTTTAGCATGGGCTCATGAACGCACACCTTTAGCTAATTTAATTCGCTGGAGAGATAAGCCCGTGGCTCTTTCCATTGTGCAAGCAAGATTGGTTGGATTAGCTCACTTTTCCGTGGGTTATATATTCACTTATGCAGCTTTCTTGATTGCCTCAACATCAGGCAAGTTTGGTTAATTTAGTTTGTTTTTTTGTACTGTATCAGCACCTAGTTCATTACTCTTGATAGAGAGGGAGGATCTGCCTTTTTAGATTTCTTTTTCTATTTATTTTTCCATCTAGGATTAGAACCGTATACTTGGTAATAATAGCAACGACACATTATGGCAAAAAAAAGTTTGATTCAGAGGGAGAAGAAGCGGCAGAAATTAGAACAGAAATATCATTTGATTCGTCAATCTTTAAAAAAAAAGATAAGAAGCAAAGTTTCTCCCTTGAGTTTGAGTGAAAAAACGAAAATGCGAGAAAAATTGCAATCCCTACCGCGTAATAGTGCACCTACACGCCTTCATCGACGTTGTTTTTTGACCGGAAGACCTAGAGCTAACTATCGACATTTTGGGCTATCCGGACACGTACTTCGAGAAATGGTTTATGAATGTTTGTTACCGGGTGCAACAAGATCCAGTTGGTAAGGATAAAATACCCTTTCGTATTTGTATGGATTTCTGGAATTGATAATCATAGAGGAGCCCTCTTTACCATTCTGTATAAATGGACTATTCTATTTGTATAGATATTGGTAGAGGGGCGTATCCAACCCTCTTTTATCCACTAGTTACCCCTCTTTAGTTTAAGAGTATAGAGCAGTTTGGTAGCTCATAAGGCTCATAACCTTGGGGTTGCGGGTTCGATTCCCACTACCGCCTCCATACTCCTTCTTTATGATATATGCATGATATAATATATACATCATGCATTTGTATCTGGATTTTTTGATTTCCTAAAAGAGTTTTGGTCTAACAGTTTTTTCTCGGAAGAAGCAAAAAAATAAAAGAAAGAATAAAATATGAAAGAAAAGCGTCCATTGTCTAATGGATAGGACAGAGGTCTTCTAAACCTTTGGTATAGGTTCAAATCCTATTGGACGCAATCTTATTTCTATCTATTCTTTAAATAACTATACTAAACTAAAAACAAAGAAAACTTTTTTGCATGATTCAAATGAAAAAGCTTTCTCAACGATTCCTATTCTACTAACAAGAGTAGACATGCAAAATTTATTTGTTACTGAAGAGAAAACCGTTCCAGCTGTTCCTGAATAGCTTCCTTCAAAAGGATTTCCGCTTGCTCGGTGAATGTCTTGCTAGAAGATATAATTTCTTGGAATTGAGGTTTAGTATCTTTTAGATGTTTACGTAACTCATCCAGAAATTTATTTACCTGTTCAATTTCTAACGAATCAAGATATCCTCTTGTTCCGGTATAAATAGTAGCTATCTGCTCTTCCACTGGGAGAGGATTTGCCTGGGATTGTTTAAGCAATTCCCTTAATCGTCGACCCCTTGCCAATTGATTCTGACTTGTTTTATCGAGAGCAGAGGCGAATTGTGCAAAGGCTTGTAACTCTGCGAATTGCGCTAGTTCCAATTTTGATTTGCCAGCTACTTGTTTCATGGCTTTAATTTGAGCCGCGGATCCTACTCTGGAAACAGAAATACCCACATTAATAGCGGGTCGAATTCCGGCATTGAATAGATCCGCAGATAAGAATATTTGTCCATCTGTAATGGAGATTACATTAGTAGGAATATAGGCGGAAACGTCTCCAGATTGAGTCTCAACTATTGGTAAAGCGGTCATACTTCCTTCGCCTAAAAGAGAATTTAATTTAGCGGCTCTTTCTAAAAGGCGTGAATGCAAATAAAAAACATCCCCTGGATAAGCCTCACGTCCGGGAGGTCTTCTTAATAGAAGGGACATTTGGCGATAAGCTTGTGCCTGTTTGGAGAGATCATCATAAATTATTAAAGTATGCCGTTCGCGGTACATAAAATACTCAGCCAGGGCTGCTCCCGTATAAGGAGCGAGGTATTGTAATGTAGCAGGTGAATCCGCCATTTCAGCTACTACAATAGTGTATTCCATGGCCCCCTCCTCATGGAAAGTAGTTACTACTTGAGCTACGGAGGATGCTCTTTGACCGATAGCTACATAAACACATATTACACCTTGCCCTTTTTGATTGAGAATTGTATCTGTGGCTACTGCTGTTTTGCCAGTCTGTCTGTCCCCAATAATTAACTCTCGCTGACCGCGCCCTATAGGGATCATCGAATCGATAGCAATAAGCCCTGTTTGAAGAGGTTCGTATACGGAACGCCTGGAAATTATACTTGGAGCAGGAGATTCAATTAAGCGAGATTCGGAAGCTATAATTTCGCCTTTCCCATCAATAGGTTTAGCCAGAGCATTTACAACACGACCCAAGTAAGCCTCACTCACGGGTATCTGAGCAATTCTTCCTGTTGCTTTTACAAAACTTCCCTCTTGTATCATCAACCCATCGCCCATTAATACAATCCCAACATTTTTGGATTCCAAATTCAGAGCAATACCCCTAGTACCTTCTGCAAATTCGACTAATTCACCTGACATTATTTCACCAAGACCTATAATACGAGCAATCCCATCCCCCACTTGAACTACGCGACCTATATTCTCAATCCCTACTTTCCTATTATATTGTTCAATACGTTCGCGGAGAATTTTATGAATTTCGTCGACTCGAAGGGTTGCCATTAGTGTTTCTTGACTCTTTTTTCGGAAGCAAGGGGAAAAATAATGCCTAAATTCTAAACGAAAGTAGAAGTTCAAGGCCTAATTAATTTAATTATTTCTTCCATTCCAGGGACCCGAGAATGCCAATATTAGCACGAATCGTACGGAAATGTAACTCGGTATTCAAACAACTATTCAGAGTTCCTAGAGCTCCTTGTACGGCCTGTTGGAAAACCCGCTGTCGGACCTGATTCATTGCCCTTTGTTTTTCAAAATAAAGGGTTTCGTTTTTAGACTTTTCCAATTGTTCCAAACTAATAGAAGTAGCATTAATCAAATTTGCTTTTTCTCGTTCTATCTCAGAGTATCCATTCATTCGATACTCATCCGCTTCTAGTTCGACTTTCTGTAATCGAATCCGAGCTTTTTCGAGTTGCTCAATGGTCCCTCTACGCAATTCTTCTGAATTTCGAATAGTACTCAAGATCCTCTGTTTTCGATTATCTAATAAATCTTTTAATGAAAGTAGATTATTTTGTAAGTTTACAACTTTTATGATCTCTTCCCGAACCAAACATGAATCTTTCGATTCATTTGGCTCTCACGCTCCTTTTTTTTTTTCTATAGCTATTTCCATATCTTTTTTTTAAGTAATGAGCCTATCCTCTATCTTCTTTTTTATGTTTATATTTCAATATACCGAAACCTATATAAGACTAGATAAATATTAAGAGGACTCTTCCGCCTAGATAAAAATATATCATGGTCAGCAAAGTTGTTTCTTTATTTTTATTTGCCCTCTAGTTAATAATTTCAATTTCATTAAGAAAAACTAACTAAATAAATGGAAAATGAAAATTAATAGAATTCTTTTTTATTTTTTTTTTCTTCAAATCCAAAAAATTTCTCTTTTTTATACATAGGTCGTCGATTCGGCATTGGTTAAAAAAGGGCAGGGTGCCCCCTTTTTTTTCTAGTAAATAGTTCAAACCATTTTATCGATATGAGTGTTCTATATCAGATAAATTTTACATTAGCTATTTCCCGTTTAAATTGGTACTAATACTAATATAGTTGTAGAAAGAGTACCTCTTTTTGCCTGGACTTCAAGCAGTTTAGCTTTAACCGTGTTAATGGTCTCACATTCTTGGTTTATAGAGAATCAAAGTTGATTTACCAATGAGTCGCGAAATGCTATGGTTCTTCCATATGATTTCTGAATTTATTCAGAAGTAATTCGTCGAGATCGTGCACCCTTTTCTTATTTATCCGAAAAATACTAAAAAATATTATAAAGTGCAGCCGGATAGATCCAATCTATTCTTGAAATAGACAACTCGCACACACTCCCTTTCCAAAAAAAATCAAAACACCAACCACTACAGTTAGATTTATTAGATTTGTTGCTAAAATATCGGTATTAAGCCCGAAACTGCCAGCGGATGGCCAGTGAGCTAAAAAAACGAAAGAATGGGTTACATTTTTCATATGCTCTCCTCTTATAGATAGGACGAACAAAGAACAAAGTTTTTCGATCACTTACTTCGCTCGCCCTTTTTTGATCGGTTTTTTTAATGCAAATAGATTCAATCTAGTAATTTCTTTTAGATTAAGTCTTACGTCTTGTTTGACCGGTGAAAGACTTCCTTTGTTGAAATGTTCTGTTCCCAAAATTCCTAAAATAAAAGGAAAAAACTTTCCACTTTCCTAAACTAAGGACGGGAAATAAGAAGGTGAGCATATCTTCTAAATTAATAATACTCAACTCAGCCCTTCCTAGAATGGGGTATTATCTGTCCCGATAAATAGATAATTCCAGGAGTAATAAATAGGAGTAAATTAAATAAAGTATTGATATAATTGGAATTGTGGAAGCAAATACCAATTTACTAAAAAAAGAAAAAAGTATCTAATCGAAATCGAAAGAATTTTTTTTTTAAGATTAAACAAAAGGGTTCGCAAATAAAAGCGCTAGTGCCACAACTAGTCCATAAATTGTTAAAGCTTCCATAAAAGCTAGACTAAGCAATAAAGTACCTCGTATTTTACCTTCTGCTTCTGGCTGTCTCGCAATACCTTCTACAGCTTGTCCTGCAGCAGTACCTTGACCAACTCCAGGTCCAATAGAAGCAAGCCCTACGGCCAATCCAGCAGCAATAACAGAAGCAGCAGCAATTAGTGGATTCATGGTGAGTAGTTCCTCGTGTCAAAAAAAAGAAATGGTTAAGGATACAATCAACCAATAAATTCTTACTTCTAAGCTCTATTGGGGAGAAGTAAAGTAACTAAAAAGTACAAATTGAAATCAAATTGAAATGATAATGTGAATTGTCCGAACTACATAGAAGGGAATTCCATATCCATATATCGGATTAGATAATGAATCTAACCTAGGAATATATAATATAATATCCTATATATATACATTTGTTTCTTCTATTTTGTTTGCATATTTTCTCATTTTCTATTGAATCGGATTCTAAAATCATTGCTTAAAGTGGAAACCTGCATAAAAGAGGACTCCACTTATAGACATTAAGGATATTATAGTATAGATCTAGCCTGACTCCACCCTCCTTAATGCATATATACTTTGAAAATTCCATAATATAGTCTATTCTATTCTCTCTCCTACAACTCTAGGCTATATATTCATACGCATTTCTAACTATTTTTTTGCAACCAAGCAGATTATCTGGAACCATGCATGAATTGAGCTAAGCTGCAAAAAAAAAAAATACTATTTCCAAAAAGAGTCAATTCAATGATGACCCTCCATGGATTCACCTATATAGGCTGCGGCTAATGTTGCAAAAATAAGAGCTTGAATACCGCTTGTAAATAATCCAAGAAACATGACCGGTATAGGGATTACTAAGGGGACTAAAGAAACAAGAACAACAACGACTAATTCATCCGCCAATATATTCCCGAAAAGTCGAAAGCTAAGCGATAATGGTTTTGTGAAATCTTCTAGGATGTTAATTGGTAAAAGGATTGGAGTTGGTTTAATATATTTCTCGAAATAGCTCAATCCTTTTTTGCTAAGACCAGCATAAAAATATGCCGCTGACGTGAGTAAAGCTAAAGCAACAGTAGTATTTATATCATTCGTGGGCGCTGCTAATTCCCCATGGGGTAACTCTATAATTTTCCAAGGTAAAAGAGCACCCGACCAATTCGAAACAAAAATAAAAAGGAACATAGTTCCAATAAAGGGAACCCAGGGACCATATTCTTCTCCAATCTGAGTTTTGCTCAAGTCTCGAATAAACTCAAGGACATATTCAAAAAAATTCTGACCGTCGGTCGGGATGGTTTGTGGATTCCGAACAGCTATGACAACTGAACCTAGCAAGATAGTAATTACGACCCAAGAAGTGATGAGTACTTGGGCATGAATTTGGAAACCTCCTATTTGCCAATAGAAGTGTTGGCCTACTTCTACACCCGATATATCGTATAACCCCTTGAGTGTTTTAATGGAACAAGGTATAATATTCATATTGTCCTCTGATAAAAATTGAACTTCAAAAAAGGAATTCTTTTGATTCAACCATCTCTTTCTCAACTCAGCAACTTGAAGTATTAATCTTATATTTAGGATACCAAGAAAGCACATCAGATCATAATATATATCAATACCCTCTAATATATATCAATATTCCCCTTCTTTTTTCTATGCAAAAAAAATTCTATGCAAAAAAAAAGATATAGTAAAGTAAGTGATTCCATAAATTTACGCAGTTGCCCAAGAATTCACTATATATTCTTAATCAACGATTTCTTATATAGAGAGAACGGCCCTCACAAATTGAAAATACTAATTTGTTAAGAATCAATCGAATTGAAGTCATAGTGTCATCGTTGGCTGGAATCGATATATTCGCGAGATCCGGGTCACAATTTGTATCGACTAAAGAAATAGTAGGAATCCCCAAAATGGCACATTCCCGAAGAGCTATATACTCTTTTTGCTGATCAAGGACGATCACAATGTCTGGCAATCTCGTCATATATTTGATCCCGCCGAGATACCTTTGCAAAGTAGATAATTTTCTCTTCAAGATTGCCACATCTCTTTTTGGGAGATGGTGGAATTTTCCCATTTTTTCTTCTGCTCTTAAGTCTCTAAATTGAGAAAGTCTAGTTTTCGTAATCGACCAATTCGTTAACATACCACTGAACCACTTTTTATTAACATAATGACAACGAGCCCTTATTGCAGCTGATGCTACTAAATCTGTTGCTCTTTTTTTGGTACCAACAATTAAGAAACTTTTTCCCTGACTTGCTGCATCAAAAACTAAATCACAAGCTTCTGATAAAAAACGAGCCGTTCTAGCGAGATTTATAATATGAGTACCTTTACGCTTTGCCGAAATGTAAGGGGCCATTTTAGGATTCCATTTCTTAATACCATGACCAAAATGAACTCCTGCTTCTATCATCTCTTTCAAATTAATGTTCCAATATCTTCTTGTCATTTTTTCCACACTTCCTTTTTTTTAATCCTACCATTCCATTACGGAATTTAGTTCTTTTTGAAGATTAAGAAAGATCCGAAATAGCTTGAAATAAATAATAATTGTTCCGAGAGAACCTTGTACTAAGATAAGAGTTGGCCATTGATACATGGTATAAACATAACCACCTTAATGAATTAACTGACTTGTTTTACTTATTAAAATAAAAATCTTAAAAATCTAAAATTTGACCTGTTAGTGTTCTAAGTTCAAAAGTCTAGTAAAGTAAAAAATATTTTTATGGGGGTTCTTATGTCTCATAAAAATTGTTTGTTACGTCAGAATCTGAAGAAACTAATTCTGTATGGAGAAACAAAAAATCTCTCATTTCCGACGCGAATAGATTTTTTTTTTTTATTTCGAAATAAAGGTTCTTGTCTTGTGGGGAACGATGCACAAATTTTTGGAATCCGGTACCAACAGGTATAATCCCCCCCAGAACTACGTTTTCTTTCAAGCCTTTCAACCAATCAATGCGACCTCGTAGGGCAGCTTTTGCTAAAACTCGAGCAGTTTCTTGAAAACTTGCTTCAGATATGAAACTTTGGGTATTCAGGGAAGCCCTTGTTATTCCCAATAAGATTGCCCGATAATAGATCGATTCATCCAAAGCTCGTCCTGCTCGTTCCGCTCGCAATAGTCCGATTAATTCCCCAGGCGAAAAAACATTAGACATTCCATCTTCGGAAACCCGCACTTTTGATGTTACTTGGCGTATAATAATCTCTATATGTCTATTATGGATCTGTACCCCTTGGGATCGATAAACCTTTTGGATTTTATTAACCAAAGAGATACGACTTTGGGCTATGGTTAGCTCAGCTCCAATCAAGAATCCCCAAGGGACCCCAAGAATTCTTGGTATACGCTCATTCCAATCCTCAATTCTCCTTTCGAGATTCGGGGATAATGAATCAATTGAACGCGCTTCAAAGATTTGTTCCACTTTTGGAAGACCTTGCGTTATGTCACTAGATCTCGATTTTTCATATATAAACGTAACTAACCTATCTCCCTTGTAAAGGATTTCTCCATAATGACCATTAACAGTTGCTCCTGTAGTGGCCAAATAAGGTTTAGCTGCTCTTATAACAAAGGAATTCATATTTACAATGAAAATTTGACCGGATTTTTTTATGTGCGATTTAAATAGACATACATTTTCACAAATAAATTGTCCAAGGTGAATTATTGCCAATGTCTCTTCCCAAGAATCATGATGGACAAAGTGACAATTCAAAAGGAATGGATCCAACATTATGTTACTATCGAAATTAGAAATCCTTTTATTTTCATCTATTAAAGAGTATTTAAGTTCTTGAAGTACTTGGAAGGTTTGTTTTAAATTGTCAACGAACAAATATTTTTTTAACAGGATTTTATTATGCGTTAGTAAATAGTAAGATGAAGAAAAATGCGATATACTAGCTACAATAGCGCCTAAGGGCCCAAAAATTTCTCGAATAGGAATTCTAGGATTCCATTCTTTTATCGCATTGGGATGTTTTGAATTCTTGAATAAACCAATTCGAGAACAGTTGGATGCCGACAAAATCATCAAAGAGTGGTATTCTTTATTTCGATTCAACAAAGTGCCAATAGCTTCTGGATGTTGGCTAAGTGATTCAATCTTCGCCTTGGAATAAAAAGAATTGATATTGGCGCGATCTAACCTATTATGGGGAATCGGTCCTGCACTTGTCCTACCATACCTTTTTCGTGTATACGAAATAGTGGACTTGACTAACTCAATTCTTAGGAAATCGCGAATAAGATCATTTGCTCTTACCTCAACAAGGGAAGCACCAGCCTTTTCTTTTTCTTCTTGTTCCCAATTCACTACTAAGCAAGTTCTAACAAATTGACTATTTGTGTGATAAATTCTTTGAGTTAACTTGCTATTTTCATGAGAAATAAAATTGACAAGTCGAATTTGGAGATTATTTTCTTCTTGCAAGAGATCCTGCGGGAAAAGTGTTGCTAAATTTCTTCCTTCGTCCATTTCATATGCCACTGTAGGGCGAACGGAAACAAAATACTTTTCCTTGCTCTTGAGAATTTTTTTCCGTTGAACATAGACCCAATTTTTCCTTTTTTTTGATTCCTTAGAATCTTTTTTTTGTCTTTCTGGCGGTATCAAACAGCCACCTAATATCTTATCCGCCTCTTCAGGAAAATGAATATCTCCGGAAAATATTTTGAGTTCCGTATGGCTTTTTTTTCTCTTCACTCGGACCAGTCCGCCTAGTCGACTTCTTGTATTTTTTGTGAGTTGTGTATTCACTCCAATAATACTATTGTCAAGTATCTTTAGGGATGAAGATCTCGGCAAGATATGAAGTTCTTGAAGAATGAAAAAAAACCGATCTACTTCTTTTTGGTATTTTAGACTAAATTCTTTTGTTCCTCGATGCTCAATCAAACCCTCTTTTTTTAAGATGGAATCTTCCTCTGGGCTCTCGTATTCGTCCTCTGAATCTTCTTCTGAGTCTTCCTCTAAAGTACCATATTTTTCCTCTGCGCTTTCCCCGGGGCTGCCATATTCGTCTTCTGAGTCTTCCTCTAGAGTTCCATATTCGTCCTCTTGGGTCCTATATTTGCTCTCTGGGCTCCCATATTCCTCTTCTGAGTCTTTCTCTAAAGTCCTATATTCGTTCTCTGGGTTCCCATATTCGTTTTCTGGGCTCCCATATTCGTCTTCTAGGGTTTCATATTCGTATTCGTCTTCTAGGATTCCATATTTAGATTCTTCTAGGGTTTCATATTCATATTCGTCCTCTCGGGTCCTGTATTCGTCTTCTAGGGTCTCATATTCCTCTTCTGAGTCTTCCGCTCGAGTCCTATATTCTTCTTCTAGGGTCCTATATCTAAATTTAACAATTCCTGAACCCTTTTTATCTTTTCTGTATCGGGGATCGTCAAAATAAGCAAAAATAGTATTTCTACGTAAAACACCCATAAGGGGGATTTCAATCGAAATCCCAAAACAGGATATTAGTTCTTTCTCTTGTTCTTGATGATATTGTAATGGAATGACGAACCTATTTCTTCGCTTTTTCGCCAACAAATCTGAATTATCTTGAAAAATAGAAGGATAGATAAAATTCCAATGGCCATTGGACATGATTCGATCCGACGTTGAATAATCAAGAATTTCCCTATCTTTTTTACCATAAGTATTCATTTGATCTTGATCCTTGTGGAGTGAAAAAGACGCTATACTGGATCTGCACATACTTACTGACAATATCCATAAATGGCTTGTTTTTGGTAATCGGCGAAGATTACCATATTGATATTCGGGCGCATGGTAAACATCAGTACTCCAGTGCATTTCGCCGTCTGATTCAGAATAAATATGCTTTTGTACCCTTTCTTTAAAATGTAAAGTGGACGTTCCGGCACGAATCTCCGCAATTACTTGTTCGGATTTTACATATTGATCATTTTGCACTAGAATCAAGCTTTTTGAGGGAATATTCACACTATATAGAATATCTTGACTCTGAATAGTTACATGCAAGTCTATATAACATAGAAAAGCAGGCTGCCCATGACGGGTACGTGTGGGGTGAACCAAATTCTCATTGAATTTTATTTTTCCATTCGAAGGGGATCGTACAAGGTCGGCAGTACCCCCTGTGAATACTCCGCCAGTATGAAAAGTTCTTAATGTTAGTTGAGTCCCTGGCTCCCCAATTGATTGACCTGCAATAATACCTACGGCTTCTCCCAATTCGACCAGATCACTATGAGTAGGACTCCGGCCATAGCATAATTGACAGATCCAAGAAGTGCTTCGGCAAGTAAAGGGGGTTCTAATATATATTGGTTGTGCTCGAAATGGTTGTGCTCGAAAGGCAGTTATGAATCGATTGACTAATCCAATTCCAATATCTTGATTTCGCGCGGCAATGCATCGTGAACCGATATATATATCGTCTGCTAATACACGACCAATTAGTGTTTGGACAAAAAGTTTTTCCGTCATCCCATTTTGAGGACTTACAGAAATACCTCGGATAGTACCACAATCTCTTCTACGCACAATAATATGTTGAACTACTTCAACAAGTCTACGTGTAAGATATCCAGCATCTGCTGTTCGCACAGCAGTATCTACAACCCCTTTGCGGGCTCCATAGCAGGAAATTATATATTCTGTCAAAGAAAGTCCCTCGCGTAAATTGCTTTGAATAGGTAAATCAATCATTTGTCCTTGAGGGTCCGACATTAATCCTCTCATACCTACTAATTGGTGTACTTGAGATGCATTTCCTCTGGCTCCTGAAAAAGACATTAGATAGACTGGATTAGAAGGATCCGTTATCCGAAAATTTGAATTCATTTCTTGTTTCAAATATTCACTTGTCGCATACCATATCTCAACAGATTGGCGTAATTTTTCTACCGCGTGTACAGCCCCATAATAATAGTGTTTCTCCAAAAGAAAACTCTGTTGTTCCGCGTCTTGGACTAACCATCCCTTAGAGGGTATTGTTAAAAGATCCTCGATTCCTAACGAAATCGATGTAGTAGTGGCTTGATGGAAGCCCAGAGTCTTTAGTTGATCCAGTATATGGGATGTATATCCCATTCCAAAATGATCTATTAATCTGCTAATAAGTCGTTTCATACCAGTTCCGTCTATCTCTTTATTATGAAAGACCAGATTGGCCCGTTCCGCCATACATAAGTACCCCCTTTTCGGCTGAGTAGGATTCGACAATTGCTGAGTAGGATTCGACAATGGGCCTGAGTCAGTGATTCGAAAATTTAATTAACTTAATTGCCTCAATCTCAATCTGGATTCGCGTGGCAAATAATGATGATACTAGGGAAATCGGAATGCCCCCCGAAAGGGGAGGGGCATCGCCGAATCTAACTTTCTTGTTTAGGTAGTGTATGAATAGGCCTGACTAAATCCTTGTATGGCTTCCTCTATTTCTCTATAAAAAGAAATATGACCAAGAGTGGTTCGAATGTATATCGAACGAATTTCTTTTTTTCTATTTCCCATTATTAGATAGTGGGCATAAATCTCATGATAAGTCCCCAAAGATTCATATTGAACTTCAATCGGAACTTCTCTTGACCCAATGACGCGTTGATCCAGGTTCCATCGTAGCCACAAGGGACTATCTAAACTGATTAGTTTTTGTCTATAAGCTCCCAGTGCATCATAAGAACTAGAAAAATGGGGTTCTTTATCTTTCCTATATTTAAAATTATTATTATTATTGTAATTTACTTTTAGATTTGGGTAGTTTCTGCAACTATTATATCTATTTGCACAAATACCTCGACGCTTTCCAATCGTTAATACATAAAGCCCGATAAGCATGTCTTGGGTTGGTACGCAAATAGGATCCCCAATAGCGGGAGATAAGAGATTCATATGAGAAAACATAAGTAAACGGGCTTCTGCCTGAGCTTCCAAGGATAAAGGTAGATGAACAGCCATTTGATCTCCATCAAAGTCCGCATTGAAACCCTTACACACTAATGGGTGTAAAGAAATAGTACGCCCCTCTACTAAAGTGGGTTGAAAGGCCTGTATGCCTAATCTATGCAGGGTAGGTGCTCTATTTAACAGTACAGGATGTCCCCGCATAACTTCTTGAAGTATTTCCCATACAATGGGTTCTTTTTCCCAAATTTTCCTTTTAGCAATCCTTACATTAGAAGTGGCGCGTTTCGTGATTAAATCGCGAATTACAAATAGCTGAAAAAGCTTTATTGCTATCTCTAGAGGTAATCCACATTGATGTAATGAAAGCGAAGGACCCACAACAATGACAGAACGCCCCGAGTAATCGACCCGTTTCCCAAGCAGAGTCTCGCGAAACCTTCCCTCTTTACCTTCAATTACATCTGAAAGTGATTTGTATACTTTATTGTGACCATCCCTCGTCGGTTGCCCGCGGGACCCACTATCAAGAAGTGTATCCACGGCTTCTTGTACCAATTTTTCCTGGCACATTACTAAATCTGCTGGCGCTAATTCACTTCTTTTTAATAGATAGGCAAGATTGTTGTTCCGACGGATAACTCTCTTATAAAGTTCATTAATGTCTGAAGTCACTACTTTATCTCCAGACCTATAAACAATAGGTCTCAATTCGGGAGGAAGAACCGGTAATAAGCACAAAACCATCCATTCTGGTTCTACATTTGTTTGAATAAAATGTTTCGCCAATTGCATGCGTCTAATCAAAAAAACTTTTCTTATTCGTCTTTTTCTATCTTCCCACTCATCTCCACTATACCCCTCGTCTTCTAATTCCTTCCATTCGACCAAAGAATTCTCTATAATAATTCGCAAATCCAAATCTGCTAATTGTTCTCTAATAGCACCTGCTCCTGTCGCAATTTCCCGATTTCGAAATGTTGCAAAGCCTGGGGTAGAAAAAAAGGGAGAAATGCTGTGGTTACAGGATGCAATTTCCTCTTCGAATAAACCTCGTAATCGTAAAAAAGTGGGTTTTTTAGTGCTGGGCCTAGCAAAAGAGAAATCGCCGTATACTAGGCCCTCCAACTTCTTAAGAGGTTTATCTAAAAGATTCGCGATATAACTAGGAAGACCTTTCAAATACCACACATGAGTCACGGGACATGCGAGTTTGATGTATCCCATTTGATATCTTCGTATCCGAGAATCCACAAATTCGACCCCGCATTTTTGGCAAAATCTTTCGTCTTCGTTTTCAGCTCCGCTCGCTCGAGAATTGCCACAAGCGCAAATCCCGCTTTTTATGGGTCCAAAGATTCTTTCGCAAAACAATCCATCTTTTTCTGGTTTATCGGTTTTATAATGAAAAGTAGAGGGCCTTGTGACTTCGCCAACGACTTCTCCATTAGGTAGGTTTTTGTTAGCCCAAGCCTTTATTTGTTGAGGGGAAACGAGTCCAATTTGAAGTTGTTGATGTTTATATTGGTCAATCATAAAATAGAAATAAGAAAAGAATTTATATTTATTCCGATCAAACTTCCTCCCTATTAACCTGGAAGTTCTTTTCAGATACAAGGAAATGATTCAGTTCTAGAGCCAAAGATCGTAGTTCTCGAACGAGCACTCGAAAAGATTCTGGAGGATCCTCATGATTAGGTATTCTTTTTCCCCAGATCGTAGCATTAAGTATTTCTTGGCGAGCTATAAGATGGTCAGATTTATAAGTAAGTATCTCTTGTAAAATATGAGCAACACCAAATCCTTCTAAAGCCCAAACTTCCATTTCTCCTACTCGTTGTCCCCCTTGCTTGGCTCTTCCTCTAACCGGTTGTTGTGTAACAAGTGAGTAGGGCCCAGTAGAACGCCCATGAATTTTCTCATCAACTTGATGAATTAATTTTAAGATATAGGACTTCCCTATTAGAACAGGTTGCTCAAAGGGGTCGCCTGTTCTTCCATCAAATATTCTGCTTTTTCCCGGGTACTCGGGTTCAAATACCCATGGATTTTTTGTTTCTTTACTGGCTTCATATAATTCTGAAAACACAAGTTTTCTTGAAGCCTCTTGCTCATATCTCTCATCAAAGGGTGCTATTCTATAATGTTTCTTTAGCAGATCCCCCGCTAATCCGAGCGAGCTTTCAAATATTTGTCCCACATTCATTCGGGAGGGTACTCCTAAGGGATTGAAGACCATATCAACGGGTGTTCCATCTTGCAAATAGGGCATATCTTGCCTAGGCAAAATTTTGGAAATGATCCCTTTATTCCCATGTCTTCCGGCTACTTTATCCCCAACTTTGATTTCACGTTTCTGTAAAATATATACACGAACCATTATGTCGAGCGGGTCCCTTTGGATCCATTTCACATCGATAACGCGCCCTCTTCCACCTATAGGTAATTTCAGAGAAGTTTCTTTTGAAGTGGAAACCTCAAGGCCAAATATGGCCCGTAATAATCCAGCTTCCGCGATATAAGATGATTCGCTCGCTATCTGAGGCGTTAATTTACCTACTAAAATATCACCAGTTTCTACCCAGGATCCCAACCTAACAACTCCATTTCTGTCCAAATTGCGGAGTAAATGTTCTTCTAGATGTGGTATTTCTTTAGTGATTTTTTCAGCGGAGCCCTGGCTTGTCGTATCCGTCTGAATTTCATATTTCCGGATGTGAAAAGAGGTATAAATATCTTCATATACCAAACGTTCGCTAATTAGTACTGCGTCTTCAAAATTGTAACCTTCCCATGGCATATAAGCTACTAATACGTTTTTTCCTAAAGCAAGTTCGCCCCCAATTGTAGCAGCTCCTTCTGCTAAAATTTGTCCTTTTTTAATGGATTTACCCCGTGGAACCCGGGGTTTTTGGTGCATACAAGTATTTTTGTTAGAGCGACGGTGGTTAACTAAAGGAATACTTATAGTCTTCCCACTACTTGATAAAAGTATCTTATGACTATCAGTAGAAATGATCTTTCCCTCGCGTTCGGCTATAATGGAAACCCTCGAATCTAGAGCTGTTTGGCGTTCCAATCCAGTTCCAACAATGCATTTCTCGGACCGAGAAAGCGGAACTGCTTGGCGCTGCATATTAGAACTCATTAAAGCCCGATTCGCATCATTGTGCTCAATAAAAGGAATGAGAGAACCCCCAATAGAAAAATATTGGAAAGGAAAAATACTTCTAACATGAATCTGTTCCCATGCAATAGTCAAGAATTCTTGACGGTATCTAGCCGGAACAACCTGTTCTTCCTGAATACCTTGATTCAAGGACAAAGAATTTCCTGCTGCTATCATATAATATTCATCTCTATTTGGTGATAGATAAACCACCTGTCTCTCTTTTTTTTCTTTTGCTTTCTCAGCAGATATTTCATAAAACGGACTCTCTATGGATCCCCACAAGTGATCAATTCTCGCATGAATTGTTAAGGATCCAGTAAGTCCAACATTGATTCCTTCAGACGTGTCAATTGGACAAATACGCCCATAGTGACTCGGATGAATATCTCGGCTCCGAAAACTTGCGGTTCTCCCCGTCAACCCTCCAGGACCTAAACAACTCACTTTTCGCACCATGAACAGTTTGTGTCAATGGATTCGTTTGATCAAAAACTTGAGATAACGGGTATGTGCCAAAAAAGGTCTCATAAGTAGTTATTAATAAAATTGAAGTTGAAGTTGGAGTTACCAAAGTTTGGGGAGTCGGTTTCGATTGACGTATGAATACTCTACGAATAGTTTTTTGAACTGCATGTTGTAAACGACCAAGAGCCAATCCGAATTGATCTTGTAACAGATCCGCAACCGAACGAATACGTTTATTTTTCAAGTGATTCATATCGTCATCGTCAAGTATACCCGTTCCAAATTTCATTCCAATCAAATGATCCGTAGCGGCCAATACATCTCGTGGTAACAAGAATGTATTGTTCTGAGGAATATCAAGATTAAGTCTCCGATTCATATTTCGTCGACCAATCCTTCCTAATTCACATTTTTGTTGAAAAAATTTCTTTTGTAATTCCTCGCATAAGGACTCCGAAAATACCAGGTCCCCACCTACACAAGCAAATTGTTGATAAAACTCCAAAATAGCTTTTTCTTTTGACTCAATCCTCTTCTTCTCTTTAGCATTCGGGAAAGACAAGAAAATTTCAGGGTAGGAAACATTATCCAGAATTTCTCTTAGATTCGAACCCATAGCTGATGATAGAACTAGAATAGATATCTTTTGTTTTCTACTCACGCGAGCCCATATCCTTTCTTTTTTATCAATTGCTAATTCCGATCTCCCCCCCCAATCTGATATTATAGTGCCAGTGTAGATAGAAATTCCCTTATGATCTAATTCCGAGCGGTAGTAAATACCAGGACTTAGCAATATTTGATTGATCACAATTCGGTATATTCCATTTATAATAAAGGTTCCTAAGGAATTCATTATAGGAATGTTTCCGATAGAAATGGTTTGCTTTTGCACATCGAAACCAAAAATTAATCTCGCAGATACATATAATTCGGAAGAATAGGTGAGTGATTCATACACAGCATCTCTTTCTTTTATCGAGGGTTCTAGCAGTTGATATCCTTTCGCAAATAATTGAAATGCAATTTCGTGATCTGGATCTTTAATTGTTGGAAACTTGTCAAGTTCTTCTGCCAAGGCTTGATTAATGAACCTACAAAATCCCTCGAATTGGATCTGACTAAATCCGGGTATTGTGGACATTCCCTCGTTTCCATTCCGGAGCATCTTAATCTTAAGTTTCCTGTTTATCAAAGAAAAATTCCATTATCAGCTCACTCTTCATCAATCCCTATGGATCGATCTAGCAATCATGGAATCTATATTCTGTTTACTGAATCACATGAAATTCTAGGGAACTCCACATACGTATTTCATATATGTATTTCATACATATGAATAGAGACCATTTGGACGAAAGTTCGAGTTTGCCAGGGGTACAAATGAAATGAAAATGAATTGATAAAACATTCCTACAAAAAAAATTCTGCCACTTATACTTTATGTTATGATATTCTAATCAGATTGGATGGCAAAGATTTCTCATTTTATCTCCTTTCTATGAATGTAATAAAGCCGTAATATAATATACTAGAAAGTTTGACTTTACTTCGATTTAGAATAGCGTGCTTACTTTAATTTCTCAAAATAATTTGAGGGTTCTTTTTTATTTCGGATCGGAGTAGTATAATTGCTAGAAAATTCAGTATTTCATTGTGGAATTCTAAAATAAAGTAAGTCCCTTTTTTAAGTACATGCCAATCTAGTTATCCACCTCTCCCCATATCCATGCTTTTCTTTTATCGTAATTTCACTTGGGTACGCCAAGATAGTCAGGTTATACTCTATATCAGAGCAAATTTCCTTTTTTTATTCAAGATATTTAATTTAATACTTTGAAAAATTAAAGCATGATTCCCCATAGAGATATGTACATAAAGGGGATCTTTGGATAATAATGCTGTTCGGACCTAAAGTTTACCTATACACGGATTAAGCATAAAGCCATAATATTTTATTATGCCATTGAAGGGGGGGGAGATAATACCGATTTAAGAGTAGTTCACTACTGCAATAAAAAAAAGAGAATTCTAGTTAACGGTTCCAATTTATTCTGAATTTTGCAGCCTGTGAATAGAAATCCACTTTTTCTTCTTTTTCATCTCAATAGAAAGAAATGGGAAGTTTTATTGTGTTAACAATGTATGTTTTAAGATAGAATCTATCGAGGAGAATAATAGAAACTGGATCAAAAAAAGCAGGAATAGATTTTTTGAAAAAGATTGGAAAAAAGTAAGTAGAATTATATTCAAAATAAAAGGGGCTTTTCGTAAGAAAACGTGGATGAATACTTGCTGTTTTCTAGATTTTTGATCGGATTTTTTGGCGGCATGGCCAAGCGGTAAGGCAGGGGACTGCAAATCCTTTATCCCCAGTTCAAATCTGGGTGCCGCCTGATCAATAAAATACTTAGGTTTTTTTTATAGTGCTGATCGAATTCGATAAATTTTTACTTCGCATAAGTTCGGGCAAGAGAGTAACTGGGCCTGCCGATACTGGGTTTAGAGAAACCATACCATAGTTCTATCCTCAAACTAGGGTTAGGGTTTGTTTTGACGGTAGTGGCCAAAATGGTTATCAATAGGGGTGAGGTAGTGTTTCCTTATTCTTTTATTATATGAATTTGAATTGGTTCTTAATTGAGATTCGATTTGATAATTTTAAAATACGAGGATAAGATGTCAGAAATCTTGGTATCCAAAGAAAGGTCCCTAAGGGGCATTCTTTTTTTTTTTCAATCTAAGATTCAAGAAGGGACTCCACGAAAGAATATCAAGACTTACTAATTATTATACATTTTTTTATCGTACATCTTATGTTACCTACATACACTAAAGTAAGGACTACTTAATTCTAACGAGAATCAGATTAAATAGGTCGATCAAAAATCAATTTAGGAGTTGTATTATGGATAAAATCTCTTCATTCTTTCATAGAATGATACAAAGCAAGGCTGCAGGGTTTAGGTCAAAAATAAACATTAGGTAAGGTAGGTATCCAATAAATATTTATCTATCGATAATTTTATGGTATATTCGGGCGTCCTTTGCTTAAAAAAAAAAAAAAGAGTAACAAAAGGAATAAAAAATCTTCCTATTCCCGCTTCTTCTATTCAGGACATCATTCCCGTACTCTTTCTTTTTTAAGGAAAAAAGGGCTATAGTATCTCGTATTTTTAATGCTCTCTAATTCTACCAGAATTCCTATAAGAATTTGTTAGGAGTAAATTCCTTGAACTGATTGATCCATGGCCTTAGGGCGGAATCCCTTTTTGACTCTGTACCCTTGATTCCACTATGATTATTGATCAATAGTAGAATAATCCCTTCATAGAAATAGGAGACATAATTTAGATGGATATAGTAAGTCTCGCTTGGGCTGCTTTAATGGTAGTCTTTACATTTTCTCTTTCACTAGTAGTATGGGGAAGGAGTGGACTCTAGGGATACTACTAATTGATTAAGTAATCAAATTGTTGTATCAATTCTTTTCTTTAATGGATCATTTTGCATTAATCATTTTGTCAAACGTTATTCTTTAATCTTTTTCTTTAGTTTTGTTTCACTCCTGTAAGAAACTCTTGTATTGTAAGTTGTAATGTAAGAAAGAGCCATTATACCAATTCAGAATTTCTACTAGAAATGACGAATGGTTAAAAAAAGTTCTATACATAAGAAAATTAGACTTTCTTCCACGGAACTATTCACGGCATATCACACATTTTCCATTTCCTTTTACTTTTTACTATAGTCTATTCTTCATATTATTTTTCTTTCCTTCCATGGATTCTTTGGTCAAGAATTGTCTTAGATTTTTTTATTTTGACCTGATTGAAATTAAGTGGATGCAATGAAAAAAGAAATTGAATTAGACTACTTAACTATTTCAATCTACTAATCTATTCTATGTAGATTCAAAGATAATATAATAGAAAGAATCTAAAGTGTCGTAGAAAAAACTATATGTAGTTCTTTCTACCACACTTTAAGATTCCAACCAGATCCTTTCATTTAAGACTTGGATTTTTTTTATTTAATCCCTTTTTAATTTCTTCAATGATTAATTGGAATTCCAATTAATTATTTTGGCTGACTGTTTTTACATAAATAATAAGTAAAAAAGAAGTAGGAACTAGAATGAACAGTGCAGTAGCAATAAATGCGAGAATATTGACTTCCATAACCTCTTTATTTTTTATTTTCACAATAACTCGGGATGTAATCCCATGGAGAGGAAAAAGGGGTATCTTGTAAATTCAAGGGTAGGGCTTGCATTCTGATAATACTGAATCAATTCAATATTATGAATATCGGATCTATCAAATCAATTCATGGATGAGAGTTATATTTCACGGATGAGAGTTATATAGTATAACATAGGAAGATCCTCTATCCACACTAAGACCAAAATGGGTTTTTTGATTGGATTAGGAATTCCCTCTTTTTTAATCCTTTTCTACTTTTTCTTTTCTATATCTCTAACCCACGAGCTTTCTTAATCTTATACTTTCTTAATCTTATACAATTTCCCTTCCTTTTTCTTATAGTTATACATACAATTATGTATGTATTATATGACCAACTTTCACTTTCTATGGGTCACATAGACATCCAAATAAGCAGTAGAAGTGAGATGGGGAAAAGAGGTCTGAAATAAAAAGGGAATACGATTTATGTATGGATTCCGGTAAAATACCGGTACTCTATTCCATAAGAGTGGAATAGGAAATTAAGATGAGGATGGTATCATCATAAAGAAAGATAGAGTAATATAATATCCTAAATTCTACTAATCCACATATCGTATGTGTGTCTTTCTTTATCGATTGGGAGTAGTGAAAAAAAAATTCCTATATGCCCTCCCTCCCTCTTTAATGAGAGATGCAAAATAAAAAAGTGAAGTAAGGGTGCCCTGTGGGTATTTGATCTTGCTCCCTGCCCCTTTTTTTCATGGAAAAAGGAAATATCAATTTCTCCATTCATTGAACCCTAGTTCGGGACTGACGGGGCTCGAACCCGCAGCTTCCGCCTTGACAGGGCGGTGCTCTGACCAATTGAACTACAATCCCCGCGGGGTGTATGGCATACCCATTCTTAAATAGAACCATAAGAAGATTCGATTCGTCTTTCGTACTCTAAGAAATAGACGAATCATATACTACATACCCACATATTATATTATACGTGGGTATAGTGAGAGTGACATAACTAGTATGTCGTGATTTTTTATCACTAAAAATGGATAATAATCCAGCCTTCAATAAGAAAAACTCTTTTGTTTGTAAGAAAGGAATGAGAGAGATATGGATTAGAAAAAAAAATTTCCCTTTTTTCTTTATCTTTTATTTCTATAGATCAGACATTTTATTTTATGGAAGAAAAACAAAAGGATTTAGTTCATACTCACGAAGCCCTAGATTTTTGGTTTGGGCCGAGCTGGATTTGAACCAGCGTAGACATTGTCAACGAATTTACAGTCCGTCCCCATTAACCACTCGGGCATCGACCCAGGAAGAATTTATTCTAGGGTTTTTGCTAATCTATGATTAACCTCCTTTCATAATACTCCCTACCCCCAGGGGAAGTCGAATCCCCGCTGCCTCCTTGAAAGAGAGATGTCCTGAACCACTAGACGATAGGGGCATCACTAGACGATAGGGCCATATACAACCGCTCGTGATTATACTATAATCATAGTATGAGCAGTTTTTTGGAATTGTCAATATACTCGAAAAGTATAAATAGATCCAAAGCAAAGAGTTTTTCCAACTTTTCTGTTATGTTTTCATCTAGGATTTTTTTTAGTTGATCGTTATAGATTAATTCTCCGTGCTTCATTTAGTGTTCATACCAAAAATGCATCCATCCCGCACTAAGTCATAAAATTCTCTAAAAATATAGAGAAAGTTTCAAAAACAAAGAAAAAAAGTGAATCAATTTAGTAGAAAAGTACTCTATCAGATTCGAACCAACGACTTACGTCTTAGCACGAGATTACTCTACCACTAATTTAAAAAGCCCTTTATCGGATTTGAACCGATGACTTATGCCTTACCATGGCATTACTCTACCACTGAGTTAAAAGGGCTTTTTATTTAATTCAAAAATTAGCCACTTGGATTTCCCATTATGGGTCTACTGCATAATGTACATATTATATATATAATATATAGAGATAGAGAGAGAGACATTATGTAGAGATTGTATATGTATATATCGATATCTTGAGAGCTCAAAATAAAATTAATAAAAAAAAACATACCCTACATAACATATCCAACTCTTCTTGGTTCAGGGTTTTCCGTTTCCGAAGACTAGTAAAATAGGCGGATTCTGGAACCCCAAGGATTCAACGGTATATGGATATGGAAAATATAAGATTTCCGATCCTAGCGGGAAAAGGCGGGGAACAGATACCCAATAGGATATAGGATCCTTGGGAGGAACTTTTGGTAATGGCCTTGATCCTCTATGCTATTTTTTATGTGTTCTTAGTTCTATTGAACTTTTTGCATTCTTTTAAACAAGAATCTAATAAACTAGAATTGAGTCAGTGGAAAAAAGGAGAGAGAGGAAAGTGTTAAATGGAGAGAGTCGACTAATCAGAGACTTTTAGGATCTTCTTTACATCAGGTAAATCTGTCGGCCCTGTCCGTTTTTTTCTTTAAGTTACGACTCTTTGCTGCTTACTTCTATCAAGCCATAGGGAAAGTCTATGATGAATTTGGAAAACTCATCTCACTCTTACTCTATGGCTCGGACTTAATGGGGGAAGAAAACATCTTCCATAATTTCTTTTTTGTTCAATTCTGGACAAAAAAGAAAAGGAAAAAAGGAATTTATAGGGACAGTGTTACCCCCTATATCCCCTAGTTTATATTGTAGGAATAATAAAACAATTTAGCAGTCTGACACACTTACGTCCTTGCAAAGTAAATAATTATTATTGTAGTCGTAACCGTAGAATAGGATCCTAATCAAAATAAATACATTTGGTTCAGGCGCTATTAGCATGGTAAGAAAAGATTTTTTTTACAGACCAGAGGGGCTATCTAAATCCTAAAGTAAAGGCGAGCGATCGAAGTAGAAGTACCAACGGCTCAGTGTCATGAACCTTCTCCATCTGATTCAATAAGGGGGAATTAGCCTTCTTGTCAAATGGCTATCCTTGACAAAGGGTACCATTTATACCATAATCTACAATGTAGCGGGTATAGTTTAGTGGTAAAAGTGTGATTCGTTCTATTAATAACTGAATTTGAAATGATATACTTAAGGCATCCTTAAGTTTTTTATTTTTATATTCCGATGAAAACTTTAGTTCTTATAAAGGATTAAATCCTTTTCCTCTCAATAGCATATTGAGGAAGAATATACATTCTGGCGATTTGTATCCAAAGACTAATTTAAATTGCATCCAAAATAAAAATAGGATTATGAGTACAGAGTCGCGAAGCATAATTTTGCATTGGATTAAGTATTCCAATTTTGAAAATATGAGTAAAGGATCTATGGATGAAGATACAAAAAAGTTGATTTCCAATCGTAACTAAATCTTCTTAAAATAAGGAATAAGGAAGCCAAATAGCTAAAAAACGATAGTTTTGGTTTACTAGAACCATCCGCATATTGTTTCAGCTCGGTGGAAACCCAATTCTTTTCCTCAGGATCTCTTGAATGAAATTAGGGAACGAAGTAAGTAGATTAGATGAATTTAGATAGAATTTCTATCTCCTACTCTATAAGGATCATCTAGAAAGCGGAGAGCTTTGGTTCCATTCAAATAGAAAAGCTGACATAGATGTTAAGTGGTGAGAATATCCATAAAGGAGCCGAATGAAATCAAAATTTCATGTTCGGTTTTGAATTAGAGACGTTAAAAATAATCAACCAACGTCGACTATAACCCCTAGCCTTCCAAGCTAACGATGCGGGTTCGATTCCCGCTACCCGCTCCATTCTGTATAAAAGGAGTATTCTATTTGTCTAGACATGTTAGAGGCTTGTATTCAAGCCTTTTTTGTCCACCAGTTTCTGGTACTCCAGAGCGGAGTAGAGCAGTTTGGTAGCTCACGAGGCTCATAACCTTGAGGTCACGGGTTCGATTCCCGTCTCCGCACTTAGCAGTCTGTATAAAAGGACTATTCTATTTCTCTAGATATGTATGGTAGAGGGGCGTATCCAACCCTTTTTTATTCATTAGTTCCCGGCCCTAGAGGGCAAAATTGAGCAGTTTGCGAAGTCACTTGCCTTCAAAAAAAGAAGGCGCAAGGCCTCTCCCTACCCTGCAGAAAATAAAAATGAAACGAAAGGGACAGTCTACCTCTCCCTTCCCTTTAAAAAAAGTTTGCCCGTTGTTTGTCTCAGTTAATACCCAATTTTTGGAGCTCTGTTGGCGAGTTCTATTTCTGCCTCTGGAGCGCCCTCTTTTTTTGAGTGGGATGCAAAGGAAGGGTAAGATAGTAAGGGATACGGCACTAGACTAACACCTAATTAATACTTAATTTAATATAAGTAGTTAAACAGTTAACTAGACTAAACTTTTTATCATAGTACTTTGATAAATTAAGCGGGCGAGCGGCGGGAATCGAACCCGTATCTTCTCCTTGGCAAGGAGATATTTTACCATTGAACTACGCTCGCTACGGTATATATTTTATAGCGTATATCCGCCTGGGTCGACCTTCTATGTCTGGGTCGACCGTTTCATTTCATTTTCTATTATATTAGAGTTTTCCTTTTTTTATTATCTGTCAATGAATATTCTAATGGGAATGGAATTTCATAATACTGAAAGAGAAGAGCTAGCAATTCGGAACGCAAATTGCGTTTTAATACGTCTCACTATTCTAATTTTTTAGAAGAAATGGCCTTTATTATTTCTTTTTTATGGGGTTAATAAATATTAACCAAATTTCATTTAAGAAATGAGAGAATTCAGAATAGCTACGAGAAAGACTAGTCCAATCCATAATGATGTACCGGAAAATACAACATTTTTATTATTTGACCAACCATCAGGAGAAGCAAATACAAGGGGTACACTAATTACTAAGACTGAGGAAGTCGCAATTAATGCAAAAACAGCTAATTGGAAAGCAATAGTCATATTTCTAATCCTCCAAGCTACCATCAAATAAAGTTGACTACATATTTGATCCCTCACTTAAACCAAAATTGTAAAAAAATACAAGAAGTAGGAGGGGTTTAATCATGAATCCATTGATTCTTCTCTTTAATTCAAATTTATTACTTAAACCGCTTTTTTATTTGGATATGGGGGTGAGAAGAGATTATTTACTCTTTATTTCACAAGCGGGTATAGCGGATCCTGTATCCGTGTATACAGTATACAGAGATATATCGAAAAGGAACTTGTATCTGATATCTTTCTAGAGGCTAATAAATCTTTTTATTTTTTATATGGCTATGTTCTATTTGTAGGAGTAAAATAAGGATTAGGCTGTGGAGAGATGGCTGAGTGGTTGATAGCTCCGGTCTTGAAAACCGGTATAGTTCTAGGAACTATCGAGGGTTCGAATCCCTCTCTCTCCTTTTGCTTATTGAATACGTTTGTTTCTTTCATTTTTATTTATTTTTTTTTTCTGTCCCTTATCTTTCTTTCATAAAAAGGAATGAATGGCTCGGCTAGATGGAATAACCGAGCCAGAACAGAAAAAAAGTAGAACAGGTATAAATAAGAAAATCTTAGTTAAGAGGGTTCATGTAAAGAACAGGTTCCAAATCACGATCGATTCCCTTTTCAAAACCTGCTGCAGCAGCTCGGGCTCTTCCTGCATGCCATAAATGGCCCACAAAAAAGAAGAATCCTAGAACAAAATGAGAAGTTGATAACCAACTTCTAGGAGAGACATAATTAACTGCATTGATCTCGGTAGCTACGCCACCCACGGAATTTAAAGAGCCTAAAGGAGCGTGGGTCATATATTCTGCTGAGCGTCGTTCTTGCCAAGGTTGTATGTCTTTTTTCAACCTACTCAAGTCCAAACCGTTGGGGCCCCTTAGAGGTTCTAACCATGGAGCACGAAGGTCCCAAAAACGCATAGTTTCCCCTCCAAAGATAACCTCCCCAGTTGGGGAACGCATTAGATATTTACCTAAACCTGTGGGTCCTTGAGCGGATCCCACATTAGCTCCAAGACGCTGGTCTCTAACTAGAAAAGTAAATGCTTGAGCTTGAGAAGCTTCTGGCCCGGTGGGTCCATAAAACTCACTCGGATAAGCTGTATTATTGAACCATACAAAACAACAAGCGATAAAACCAAAGACAGATAAAGCAGCTAAACTATAAGACAAGTAAGCTTCTCCAGACCATACAAATGCACGGCGAGCCCATGCGAAGGGTTTGGTTAAAATATGCCAAATTCCGCCAAATACACAAATAAAACCCAACCATACATGCCCACCAATTATATCTTCTAAATCATCTACACTAACAATCCACCCTTCTCCACCAAAAGGAGATTTTAGTAAATAACCAAATATAACACTGGGACTAAGGGTCAAATTGGTAATTTTTCTTACATCTCCCCCCCCAGGGGCCCAGGTATCATATACACCGCCAAAATAAAGAGCCTTGAGTACTAGAAGAAAAGCACCTAGACCTAACAAAATTAAGTGAATACCCAAAATTGTAGTCATTTTATTTCTATCTTTCCAGACATAACCAAAGAATGGAAAAGATTCCTCAAGAGTCTCGGGTCCCAGAAGCGCGTGATAAATGCCACCGAAGCCTAAGACTGCGGAGGAAATTAGGTGAAGTACGCCAGATACAAAGTACGGAAAAGTATCTAGAACTTCCCCCCCTGGCCCTACTCCCCAACCTAGAGTAGCTAAGTGTGGAAGTAAAATCAACCCTTGTTCATACATGGGCTTTTCTGGTACGAAATGGGCCACTTCAAATAGGTTCATTGCTCCGGCCCAGAATACGATTAATCCGGCATGAGCTACATGAGCTCCAAGCAGTTTACCGGACAAATTGATAAGTCTGGCATTCCCAGCCCACCAAGCAAAGCCGGTGGTTTCTTGGTCACGACCAGCTAAAACGAAAGTTCCATTAAAGAGCGTTTCCACGTGGTAGAACCTCCTCAGGGAATATAAGATTTTCATGAGGCTGATCCTGAGCTGCCATCCACGCACGAATACCCTCGTTTAAAAGAATATTTTTGGTGTAGAAAGTCTCAAATTCAGGATCTTCCGCTGCACGGATTTCCTGGGAAACAAAGTCATAGGCACGTAAGTTCAGAGCCAAGCCAACTACGCCAATAGCACTCATCCATAAACCGGTGACGGGTACAAATAGCATAAAGAAATGTAACCAACGTTTATTGGAAAAAGCAACACCAAAGATTTGGGACCAAAAGCGGTTAGCAGTGACCATTGAATAAGTTTCTTCAGCTTGAGTTGGGTTAAAAGCACGGAAGGTATTTGCACCATCACCGTCCTCAAATAGAGTGTTTTCTACGGTCGCTCCATGAATAGCGCATAGCAGAGCCGCACCTAATACTCCGGCAACTCCCATCATATGAAATGGGTTCAACGTCCAATTATGAAATCCTTGGAAGAAAAGGATGAATCGAAATATCGCTGCTACGCCAAAACTCGGCGCAAAGAACCAACCAGATTGCCCCAGTGGATAAATAAGGAATACAGAAACAAAAACAGCAATTGGACCAGAGAATGAGATTGCATTATAAGGCCGCAATTGAACAGACCGAGCAAGTTCAAATTGGCGTAACATGAAACCTATTAGTGCAAAAGCCCCGTGGAGAGCTACAAAAGTCCATAGACCGCCTAATTGACACCAACGAGTAAAATCTCCTTGTGCTTCGGGCCCCCATAGTAGCAACAAAGAGTGTGCTAAACTATTGGCAGGGGTAGAAACTGCTGCGGTTAAGAAATTACAACCTTCCAAATAGGAACTAGCCAATCCATGGGTATACCAAGAAGTTACAAAAGTTGTCCCTGTAAACCAACCCCCTAAAGCGAAATAAGCACAAGGAAAGAGCAATAGGCCAGACCATCCTACAAAAACGAAACGGTCCCTTCGTAACCAGTCATCCATAGTATCAAATAGATCATTTTCTTCTTTAGGAATTCTACCAAGGGCTATAGTCATAGTGATCCTCCTATTCAATTACTTCAACCATTTCCGAGCACCTCATATCACTTTCCAAGGCATATGATAGTTTTATTATCTGTGGACGATTTCTTTCTCGTTCAATGCCCTTTTTCAATGGTCTCGAAGAGAGAAATTTCCCATTTTTATCTATGGAGTCACAGTCACAACCGAGGTCGTGGTAAATCCATGAATTTGATTCGATTTGTTTTTCTTATACTATTTATTTGTTTTTCTTATACTATAGAAATAGAAATAATTGTTTTTCTTATACTATAGAAAGAAATAAACCTTTGAATTCAGCATTATTCCAAGACTCCTATTTCAAAGTCTATCTTTTAAGGGAAAAATGCAAATAAAAGTAACCCTTCTTTTCCCATTCCCTCTCTATTGCATGGGTGGAAGAACTAAAATAATAGAGGATTCTGAAAAAAAAAAATGGACCTTCGAAATCCAATTTTATGTGTAGCGCAAAGGAGTTGCGATTTCTTCTTATTCCTATAGAACATCTAGTAACAAGAATATGAAATCGTAAATAGCGAAAAATTCTTGTCTTGCGCGGTCTAAGTCTAAGGAAATAAAAAAAATTCGCTTATACAATTTCATCTACATCGAATTTATATATCAGAATAGCGGATAGAGGCATCATTAAAGGAGTCAGGTCTACTTACTTTATGCTTCTTTCCAATTTTATGGTGGATTTGATAAGAACCCTTTTTGCTTTCTTGATAAATAATCGACAAAAAAAGCGTTTTTTTTATATAACCTGCTTGTTTTATTATAATTATAACAAGTCCTATATGGAAATGCCCGCTAAAGAGAAAATCTATTTGATTGTCTCTCGGCCAATATCGATTTTTAGAAAGAAAAAACAAGAATTTTCTTCTTTTTTTATTAACATTAAGAAAAAAGAATATAATTAAAATGGAATTGGCAATATAATTTTTATAGACTTTTGAAAGAAAAAAAAGGGGTTTTTTGCAACCGTTATTTCTTATTTCTTGCCTATATCATATCACGGAAACCTTTCGCTTTGGAACGTGGAGAGATGGCTGAGTGGACTAAAGCGGCGGATTGCTAATCCGTTGTACAATTTTTTTGTACCGAGGGTTCGAATCCCTCTCTTTCCGCTCCCTTGGATCATTTGGGACTTTCGAATTGGAAAGAATTCTGACCCCCGGATTTTCTCATAGATAAATGTACGAAACAAATCCAATAAGAAAAAAAAAAACTGAATTTTTACTCCTCGCGTCCAGGATTCCGTCCTGGGTCATTAGATAAGAATCCAAAGATAAAGAGTGAAACAAAGAATATCACTACTGTATAAACAAAAAGTTTGAGAGTAAGCATTACATAATCTCCAAGATTTTTTTTTAAGGAATAGATTACCAGTTTTTCCTTACCACACGGATCCACTAGGATGGTTTTTTTTTATACCTAAAAATGCAAAAAAGAATTCTTGAAAAAAATTGCAAGAATTCTTTTATAATAAGCACTCTTATCAATAGCAAAAATAGGGTTAGGTGGTTAGGTATTGTGTAGGTACCTTTAGGTACCTGCTCAACCTAGGTGCAGGGGAGTAGAAAGGCTGATCCAAATTTATTGCTGTAGCTACCCATTCAATGTAGAAGAATTTAAATTTTAGAATCGAAGGTTCATAATATAAAAATATAAAACTTCTCGGCTTTTACCCATTTTAAAATTTTTTTGGAATGAACACATCATTCAATTTGGCATACAGAGTACTAAAGATTTCATCGAAAACTTACAGCAGCTTGCCAAACAAAGGCTAATAGAAAAAAGAATAGAGGTATAACAGGCATAATATCCACGATTGGATTGAAAATAGCATAAGCTTCGGGTAATTTGGCAAAGAAAAAACTAGTAGGATAAAGAACAGAATTAAAACAGATACAGGTTAAACTAAGTATATTAGGCATAACAAGCATTTCATTCTTGTAGAGTAAATAATTGGATTTTTCTTGAGTTATTTTTTTAAGGGAAAGAAGGAAAAGGCAGATTCAAAATCTTTTTTCTTCGGACTTTCCCAAACACAAAATACCTCCTTGTATTCGCACTCTCAAATGAGAGTGGAATAAATTCGACTTTCATATAATATCTTAATAGAATTCCATGTAATGATCAATGCATTTTTTTGATTCTATATTATCCGCATGTGTAGAATACTAGCAAGAGAATATCCCTCCTTTTTTATGTAATTGAAATGGTATTGACGAATAACAAATAAACATACTAGTGTTTATTAGTGTCGCATAAAACCCGAAATGGGGCGTGGCCAAGTGGTAAGGCAGCGGGTTTTGGTCCCGTTACTCGGAGGTTCGAATCCTTCCGTCCCAGATTGTTTCTGATGAAACAAACGGTGAAATCATATAGTATTCCGTACGAGACAAAAGTTTATTAAAGAGAATAATGATATCTTATTCTTTCTCAGAAAACATAATAAAGTCTTAAGTCCAGTCAAATTGACTATCTTTATTTTCATGAAAAAATGGGATCTATCAAGCACATTCAGGATATGCCTCTACTATAAAATCACTTAGTCATATTTTTTTCTTCCTTTTGGTATTCGAGTTGAAGAAGTACGAGAATTCTATAACTACCAAAAACTTTCAATCTTTTCATTGGAATAGTTTATTTAGTTATTATAGTTAATTGTTTTTGGTACTGAAAAAATATATTACTACTAGAATTCTAATTCTAGTAATTAAATTAATTAAACTTTTTTGGAGGTTGATAGTTTATTTATTGAGGAAGAGTCAATCCTTCTTTTCTCACTTCAAGATTGATCATCTCGAGCCATCCGTTGAGGGTGGAAATTTAAGAATAAATAAGTTTTAAGCAAACTTGTTTAGTCGTCTTTTTCAAACTATGTTTCATTCATATGATAGAATTTTAATATGGGTTTAAATAAATTGGATCTTGGCGGAGGCTTCCCGGATAAATACTTACTTTCTTTTATCCATATTGCTCCATAGATAGCAAGTTTTAATTAGTATAAAAAAACTAAACCAATGACTATTCATGATTCCATCCATATTGGATCAATTCTCTATACCACTTTGCAATGAAAAGAGGAATGTTTGTTATGGTAAAACTTCGTTTAAAACGATGTGGTAGAAAGCAACGTGCGACTTGAAGGACATGATCGATTGTGGATTTTGCTATCCATCATTTTCCATAGTAATGAAAATG
>NW_028259617.1:0-32410 GCF_056163025.1 Triticum urartu | reverse complement strand
ATTCCAGGGTTTCTCTGAATTTGGAAGTTACCACTTAGCAGGTTTCCATACCAAGGCTCAATACAATCAAGTCCGTAGCGTCTACCGATTTCGCCATATCCCCATTTCCCTCTTCTTTGAGACCAGGATTCCTTGTGTAATTTCATCCATCTCTTAGTTTTTTTTTTGAATCATTGAGTTCATCACTCAACGTAGTCTAGCAGTTCAGTTCGACTCTATTTGAGAGACCTCGCTTGCTTATTGCAATTCAGAATTGAATTGATTCTATCCTTGATGTATTTGCAATTCAATCCGAATCAATATATCCAAAAGTTTTTATCTCCCCCACCTCCCGTCTTACTTTTTTATAGTATTCAAAATTATACTATAACGCTTGATATTTATTCTTTTTTTCTAATCAGAATTAGCAATTTTATTTACTCTGACTCTATGTTCCCCTTAGTGAAATATTAATCCTCAAATTATTAACAAATAATAAAGTCTATAATGATCGAATGAAAATACCAATAAATTCTATAATTTTATTTTTTAATATCCTATAGTTAAGCATATCAAGCTAACTTTATCTTTAAGAAGTTTTAGTATTTTTTTATTTTTATAAGTATAACTTCAAATTTAGAACTAGTTAATAGCTAAGATTAATAACTAATATCTGAGATTTTACGGATTTCCTATACTATACCTATTTCTATTTGTTACACTATTTCCGTTATGTAAGCCCACTTAGCTCAGAGGTTAGAGCATCGCATTTGTAATGCGAGGGTCATCGGTTCAAATCCGATAGTCGGCTTTTTTTTCTCTATCGATGTTCTACGAACAAGAATCTCTTTTTTTCCGAATTAAATGGAGAATCCAGGATCTTTTATGTTTTTTACCTTACAATTTTGCTAGATACAAAACAATAAAATAAATAATATATATACAAAAAAAAAAGATTTTGATGAAATTCCATTTTTTGGGGTACTTTAGTTGATTTTACTCTGTTTATCCTGTAGTTTAATTCAGTTTTAATTTCGATGTATTCTGTAATGTAAATACAATGAAATTAATTGTGTAAAATGAAATTTCAATAAAATAAAAAAAGGAGTCTTCATGTCCCGTTATCGAGGACCTCGTTTAAAAAAAATACGCCGTCTGGGAGCTTTACCAGGACTCACTAGAAAAACACCTAAATCCGGAAGTAATCTTAAAAAAAAATTCAATTCTGGGAAAAAGGAGCAATATCGTATTCGTCTTCAAGAAAAACAGAAATTGCGTTTTCATTATGGTCTGACAGAACGACAATTACTTAGATATGTACATATCGCTGGAAAAGCAAAAAGGTCAACAGGCCAGGTTTTACTACAATTACTTGAAATGCGTTTGGATAATATCCTTTTTCGATTGGGTATGGCTTCAACCATTCCTGGGGCCCGCCAATTAGTCAACCATAGACATATTTTAGTTAATGGTCGTATAGTCAATATACCAAGTTTTCGTTGCAAACCCCGAGATATTATTACTACGAAAGATAACCAAAGATCAAAAGGTCTGGTTCAAAATTATATTGCTTCATCGGACCCGGGGAAATTGCCAAAGCATTTGGCGATTGACACGTTGGAATATAAAGGACTAGTAAATAAAATCCTAGATAGGAAGTGGGTCGGTCTCAAAATAAATGAGTTGTTAGTTGTAGAATATTACTCTCGTCAGACTTGAACTTAACGAAAAAAGGAAAGGTTCATAGAATTTTCTTCCCCTTCCCCTTTCCCCGAACTAAATCGCCCTAAGACCATTACCATTAATTTGTATTTTCCCATCAACTAGCTAAAATTGATTAACCCTAGGATTAGGATCCTTTTTTCTTTTTTCCTCTATGTGTATTTTACATACCACAGTAATTTGCTATAGAGAATTTCTAATTTCTATTAAATCAAAATAAGATAATATAAGATATTATATTATTGCTGGAAAAAATTGTTATTTGATTTGATACATTGTGATCCTTAACGTTGATGAATTAAGAAAAACGGAAAGAGAGGGATTCGAACCCTCGGTAAACAAAAGTCTACATAGCAGTTCCAATGCTACGCCTTGAACCGCTCGGCCATCTCTCCTACATAACTTATTATGGAAAATAAACTGAGTGAATAGCGAGTTTTCTTATTCCTGCAGTACAGGTACAACCGCAACCACTCGGGGGTTCCATAGTTCTATTGGAAAAATTCCTTTTGATCTAAGTGGAAGGATACAGGATTTTTTACTAGAAATTGCGCTCGCTATAAAATAAAAGTTTTAATTTGGGTTTTCCCGCAACTAAAGAAAAAGAAAATGGAAGAATTCTTCTTATTGCATAATAAAATAAAGAAACCTTAGAATTCCGTTTGCATAAGATACGCTACACCATACTATCGAAATCAAAAATAGGGTATGAGACAATTAATAACTTTGAAAACACGAAATAGTTGATAACATAAGTTGTTGTTCAGAAATAGGAAAGTGGAATGAAATCCAGTCTTAGTCAAATATTTCATATCTCTTCGTGTCCAAGCAGAAGGAAAAGGATACAATTTGAGCTGAGCGGAAAATCCATATCTCTCTTATCCATTTAAAGCATATGGATTTAGAGTAGAGCATATGGATCAATCTATTTATAATTATAAGAATCGAATGTGTTTGTTTTTATGTTATTTTGTGAAGGAATGAAAACAATTCTATATAGAATGGGTTGGGAATTATGCCTAGATCCCGTGGAAATGGAAATTTCATTGATAAGACCTCCTCAATTGTAGCCAATATTTTATTGCGAATAATTCCGACAACCTCAGGAGAAAAAAAGGCATTTACTTATTATAGAGATGGTGCGATTTGACTCTTTTTTTTGCTTTTTTTTAGCCCTACCTATACCTCAGTCTTACGAAAAAGAGAGGGGGGTTGGCATAGAGAGAACCAAATTTGTAAAGCAAACAAACCCACGCTTCGGGAAGGTGAGGCGAACTAACAATTCCTTCCGTCGTGTATCCTCGATTGATGCGGCTTCAGATACTTCAATTGTAGATTTGAGTATTGAGCGAAAGGTTACACCTACAGGATATGGTATGGTATGGATTACAGGCCAATCCTACTCTATTAGTATCCGTAGGCAGCATAGGGGAGAAAAGCACTACACCTAGAAATAGGAATCAACAAGAGAAAAACTTTGTTAGAAATTACCCCTTTCCTGATCGGTATCAGGGCTGGGAAGAATGGTTGGGATAACAAACAACCATCAGGTTTGTACTTTGGATACCCCTATAACCATCAAAGATCGTTGAAGTAGCTAATTCCTCTAAATAGGAGGCGTTGAGAACAAAGAAATTATTGGAGCTATCGTTTTCCTCTAGCATTAATAGAATTCATTGGTGTTAAGAAAAACCTCTTGTGGGAAGGTTGGCTAGAGATTTCTTGGAAAAATACCAGCCCCTTTCGGTTCATAATGAGACGGGACTAATTCTATTTTGATTCTATAGATTATTTCGCTTAGTACTATTATGTACAGAAGGGAGGAGCCGTATGAGATGAAAACCTCATGTACGGTTTTGGAACGGAGATTTTTTGAATAGAATGAACGACCGTAACGGATGTTGGCTCAATCCGAAGGAAATTATGCGGAAGCTTTGCAAAATTATTATGAAGCTACGCGACTAGAAATCGATCCCTATGATCGAAGTTATATACTCTATAACATAGGCCTTATACACACAAGCAATGGAGAGCATACAAAGGCTTTGGAATATTATTTCCGGGCACTAGAACGAAACCCCTTCTTACCGCAAGCTTTTAATAATATGGCCGTGATCTGTCATTACGTGCGACTATCTCCACTATAGAAAGAAAAAAAAAAAAGAGAGGATCAAATTTTCTAGTAAATACTAGAAAAAAAGGGCTTTCTACATAGGGATCGTAAAAACAACGATTTTTCCCTATCAGCTGTAGGAAGGAAGGACACTTCACGAGAATCAAAAAACGAAGAAAGTATGGCCTATACTACTACTCTATGGATAAAGTTTCTCAAATTGATAGAGAAAGCACCGTAAAGATCAATTAGTGAGCGACTGGGTCGATACAACTAAAAAAAACTGCTTACTTATCCCATGATATGGGGCAAAATTTAGGAATCCGCTTATGTAATAGAGCCGATCCACTAAGGGATTAAGCAGCGGTGTAGTATCAGATCCCAAAGATAGTAAGTTCTTTTTTCTTTCTTATGGAAAAAAGTCTTTTTCAAGGATTCTATAGAGATTTCATATATGAAACCGGGATAGTTACCTCTCAGAAAATTTGAACGAAGGCTCTATATCTATCTATGCTTCATTCTTCTGAAGGTGGGAAAAAAGATCAAACTGATTATTGATAAAAATTAGGGTTTGAAACTTAGGTAATTAATTTCTTCTGCTTAACCCAAGAACAAATTGGATCGATTTTTGATAAATCGAATTCAGTTAAGATAGGGGAAATTCAGATAGCAATTTCTGAGCCGTATGAGGTAGGAAACTCTCAAGTACGGTTCTAAGGGAAGGAACTTCCTATTCCGACCGAGGAGAACAGGCCATTCTACAGGGTGATTCGGAAATTGCGGAAGCTTGGTTTGATCAAGCTGCTGAATATTGGAAACAAGCTATAGCGCTTACTCCGGGAAATTATATTGAAGCACAGAACTGGTTGAAGATTACGAAGCGCTTTGAATTTGAATAAGACCATGCTCCTTCTTTTTCATAAAATGGGTGGTTTGGTTGTTGATCCATTAATCAAATAAATTAGGTCGTAAGATCGAATCAAGAATTTCATTATATCCATTTCTTATACCTTCTATTTTATATGATATTTCATAAGAATAAACCATAGGGATAGGGTCTAGAATAGAAGTAATAAAGTGAATAAAAAGAGGGGGCAATCTAAATATTGCTAATATATTAGGACCATCTTATTAATAATTCTAATGAGTTATCTTGGAATTTAGAATCAAATAAAAAACCCTATATTATGCTCAAGGAAAGTAGATATAGATAGGAGCTTATGCCCTCAAAAAAAATACACTAGTTTCTTAAATTAAAAATAAAAAAGATTTTTTTCTTACGTCGAGAAATATTTGTTTTTCAAGATAAACAATGTCCGTTAGGCACCTAATCTTTATGTCATAATAGACCCGAACACTTGCCTCGGATTGACTTCAATATATAATTGCTCCAGTGAATAACTAAAAAAAAAATAGAAGGATGGTAGATAGTAAAGAAAAGAACTAATCACAATATCTATCTTTCAAAATCTATCTTTCAAAATCTATCTTTCAAAATATATATCTTTCAAAGATTCACTAAAAAGACAGTTGGCGGGTCTCTTTGTATGTCTTGTCCGGAAAGAGGAGGACTTAATGATTATTCGTTCGCCGGAACCAGAAGTAAAAATTGTTGTGGATAGGGATCCTGTAAAAACATCTTTTGAGGAATGGGCCAGACCCGGCCATTTCTCAAGAACACTAGCTAAGGGCCCTGATACTACCACTTGGATCTGGAACCTACATGCTGATGCTCACGATTTCGATAGTCATACTGGTGATTTGGAGGAGATTTCTCGAAAAGTCTTTAGTGCTCATTTCGGGCAACTTTCCATTATCTTTCTTTGGTTGAGTGGCATGTACTTTCATGGCGCCCGTTTTTCCAATTATGAAGCATGGCTAAGTGATCCTACTCACATTGGACCCAGTGCTCAGGTAGTTTGGCCTATAGTAGGGCAAGAAATATTGAATGGTGATGTAGGCGGGGGTTTCCGAGGAATCCAAATAACCTCTGGTTTTTTTCAGCTTTGGCGAGCATCTGGAATAACTAGTGAATTACAACTCTATTGTACTGCAATTGGTGCATTGATTTTTGCAGCGTTAATGCTTTTTGCTGGTTGGTTCCATTATCACAAAGCCGCTCCCAAATTGGCCTGGTTCCAAGATGTAGAATCCATGTTGAATCACCACTTAGCGGGATTATTAGGACTTGGGTCTCTTTCTTGGGCGGGGCACCAAATTCATGTATCTTTACCAATTAACCAATTTCTTGACGCTGGGGTGGATCCTAAAGAGATACCACTTCCTCATGAATTTATCTTGAATCGGGACCTTTTGGCTCAACTTTATCCTAGTTTTGCCGAAGGAGCAACCCCTTTTTTCACTTTAAATTGGTCCAAATACGCAGAATTTCTGACTTTTCGCGGAGGACTAGATCCAGTAACCGGTGGTCTCTGGCTGACCGATATTGCGCACCATCATTTAGCTATTGCTATTCTTTTCCTAATCGCAGGTCATATGTATAGGACCAATTGGGGTATTGGCCATGGACTTAAAGATATTTTGGAGGCTCACAAGGGCCCATTTACAGGACAAGGCCATAAGGGTCTTTATGAAATCTTAACAACGTCATGGCATGCTCAATTATCTCTTAACCTAGCTATGCTAGGCTCTACAACCATTGTTGTAGCTCATCATATGTATTCTATGCCTCCCTATCCATACCTAGCTACTGACTATGGTACACAACTTTCCTTGTTCACACACCACATGTGGATTGGCGGATTTCTAATAGTCGGTGCTGCTGCACATGCAGCAATTTTTATGGTAAGAGACTATGATCCAACTACTCGATACAACGATCTATTAGATCGCGTCCTTAGACACCGCGATGCAATCATATCCCACCTTAACTGGGTATGTATATTTCTAGGTTTTCACAGTTTTGGCTTGTACATTCATAATGATACCATGAGTGCTTTAGGCCGTCCACAAGATATGTTTTCGGATACTGCCATACAATTACAACCTATCTTTGCTCAATGGGTACAAAATATCCATGCTACTGCGCCTGGCGTAACAGCTCCTGGTGCAACAACAAGTACTAGCTTAACGTGGGGAGGCGGCGAGTTAGTAGCAGTAGGTGGCAAAGTGGCTTTGTTACCTATTCCATTAGGAACCGCAGATTTTTTAGTCCATCACATTCATGCATTTACCATACATGTGACTGTATTAATACTTTTGAAAGGTGTTTTATTTGCTCGGAGTTCCCGTTTGATACCCGATAAAGCAAATCTAGGTTTTCGCTTTCCTTGCGATGGGCCTGGCCGAGGGGGAACATGTCAAGTATCCGCCTGGGATCATGTTTTCTTAGGTTTATTCTGGATGTACAATGCAATTTCGGTAGTCATTTTCCATTTCAGTTGGAAAATGCAGTCGGATGTTTGGGGTACTATAAGTGATCAAGGGGTGGTAACTCATATTACAGGGGGAAACTTTGCACAGAGTTCCATTACGATTAATGGGTGGCTTCGAGATTTCTTGTGGGCACAGGCATCGCAAGTCATTCAGTCTTATGGTTCTTCATTATCTGCATATGGTCTTTTTTTCTTAGGTGCTCATTTTGTCTGGGCCTTCAGTTTAATGTTTTTATTCAGCGGCCGTGGTTATTGGCAAGAACTCATTGAATCTATCGTTTGGGCTCATAACAAATTAAAAGTTGCTCCTGCTACTCAGCCTAGAGCCTTGAGCATTATACAAGGACGCGCTGTAGGAGTAACCCATTACCTTCTGGGTGGAATTGCCACGACATGGGCATTCTTCTTAGCGAGAATTATTGCAGTAGGATAGTGGCTAGGAGGATTTGAAAGGCATTATGGAATTAAGATTTCCCAGGTTTAGCCAAGGCTTAGCTCAGGACCCCACTACTCGTCGTATTTGGTTTGGTATTGCTACCGCACATGATTTCGAAAGTCATGATGATATTACTGAAGAACGTCTTTATCAGAACATTTTTGCTTCTCACTTTGGGCAATTAGCAATAATCTTTCTATGGACGTCCGGAAATCTGTTTCATGTAGCTTGGCAAGGAAATTTTGAATCATGGATACAGGATCCTTTACACGTAAGACCTATTGCTCATGCGATTTGGGATCCTCATTTTGGTCAACCCGCTGTGGAAGCCTTTACTCGAGGAGGTGCTGCTGGTCCAGTGAATATTGCTTATTCTGGAGTTTATCAGTGGTGGTATACAATAGGATTACGCACCAATGAGGATCTTTATACTGGAGCTCTTTTTCTATTATTTCTTTCTACGCTGTCCTTAATAGCGGGTTGGTTACATCTACAACCCAAATGGAAACCAAGCCTTTCGTGGTTCAAAAACGCGGAATCTCGTCTCAATCATCATTTGTCAGGACTTTTCGGGGTAAGTTCTTTGGCTTGGACAGGACATTTAGTTCATGTTGCTATTCCCGCATCCAGGGGGGAGTACGTTCGATGGAATAATTTCTTAGATGTATTACCCTATCCCCAGGGGTTGGGACCCCTTTTGACGGGTCAATGGAATCTTTATGCCCAAAACCCTGATTCGAGTAATCATTTATTTGGTACCGCTCAAGGAGCGGGAACTGCCATTCTAACTCTTCTTGGGGGATTCCATCCACAAACACAAAGTTTGTGGCTGACCGATATGGCTCACCATCATTTAGCTATTGCATTTATTTTTCTCATTGCCGGTCACATGTATCGAACTAACTTCGGAATTGGGCACAGTATTAAAGATCTTTTAGAAGCGCATACTCCTCCGGGGGGTCGATTAGGGCGTGGGCATAAGGGCCTTTATGACACAATCAACAATTCGATTCATTTTCAGTTAGGTCTTGCTCTAGCTTCTTTAGGGGTTATTACTTCCTTAGTAGCTCAACATATGTACTCTTTACCTCCTTATGCATTCATAGCACAAGACTTTACTACTCAAGCTGCTTTATATACTCATCACCAATATATTGCAGGGTTCATCATGACAGGGGCTTTTGCTCATGGAGCTATTTTTTTCATTAGGGATTACAATCCGGAACAGAATGAGGATAATGTATTGGCAAGAATGTTAGACCATAAAGAAGCTATCATATCTCATTTAAGTTGGGCTAGCCTCTTTCTAGGATTCCATACCTTGGGCCTTTATGTTCATAACGACGTCATGCTTGCTTTTGGTACTCCAGAAAAGCAAATCTTGATCGAACCTATATTTGCCCAATGGATACAATCTGCTCATGGCAAGACGACATATGGGTTCGATATACTCTTATCTTCAACGAATGGCCCCGCTTTCAATGCGGGTCGAAGCCTATGGTTGCCCGGATGGTTGAATGCTGTTAATGAGAATAGTAATTCGCTTTTCTTAACAATAGGACCTGGGGATTTCTTGGTTCATCATGCTATTGCTCTAGGTTTGCATACAACTACATTGATTTTAGTAAAGGGCGCTTTAGATGCACGCGGTTCCAAATTAATGCCAGATAAAAAGGATTTTGGATATAGTTTTCCTTGTGACGGCCCAGGGCGCGGCGGTACTTGTGATATTTCTGCTTGGGACGCATTTTATTTGGCAGTTTTCTGGATGTTAAATACCATTGGGTGGGTTACTTTTTATTGGCATTGGAAACATATCACATTATGGCAGGGCAACGTTTCACAATTTAATGAATCCTCCACTTATTTGATGGGATGGTTAAGAGATTACCTATGGTTAAACTCTTCACAACTTATCAATGGATATAATCCTTTTGGGATGAATAGTTTATCGGTATGGGCGTGGATGTTCTTATTTGGACATCTTGTTTGGGCTACTGGATTTATGTTCTTAATTTCCTGGCGGGGGTATTGGCAGGAATTAATTGAGACTTTAGCATGGGCTCATGAACGCACACCTTTAGCTAATTTAATTCGCTGGAGAGATAAGCCCGTGGCTCTTTCCATTGTGCAAGCAAGATTGGTTGGATTAGCTCACTTTTCCGTGGGTTATATATTCACTTATGCAGCTTTCTTGATTGCCTCAACATCAGGCAAGTTTGGTTAATTTAGTTTGTTTTTTTGTACTGTATCAGCACCTAGTTCATTACTCTTGATAGAGAGGGAGGATCTGCCTTTTTAGATTTCTTTTTCTATTTATTTTTCCATCTAGGATTAGAACCGTATACTTGGTAATAATAGCAACGACACATTATGGCAAAAAAAAGTTTGATTCAGAGGGAGAAGAAGCGGCAGAAATTAGAACAGAAATATCATTTGATTCGTCAATCTTTAAAAAAAAAGATAAGAAGCAAAGTTTCTCCCTTGAGTTTGAGTGAAAAAACGAAAATGCGAGAAAAATTGCAATCCCTACCGCGTAATAGTGCACCTACACGCCTTCATCGACGTTGTTTTTTGACCGGAAGACCTAGAGCTAACTATCGACATTTTGGGCTATCCGGACACGTACTTCGAGAAATGGTTTATGAATGTTTGTTACCGGGTGCAACAAGATCCAGTTGGTAAGGATAAAATACCCTTTCGTATTTGTATGGATTTCTGGAATTGATAATCATAGAGGAGCCCTCTTTACCATTCTGTATAAATGGACTATTCTATTTGTATAGATATTGGTAGAGGGGCGTATCCAACCCTCTTTTATCCACTAGTTACCCCTCTTTAGTTTAAGAGTATAGAGCAGTTTGGTAGCTCATAAGGCTCATAACCTTGGGGTTGCGGGTTCGATTCCCACTACCGCCTCCATACTCCTTCTTTATGATATATGCATGATATAATATATACATCATGCATTTGTATCTGGATTTTTTGATTTCCTAAAAGAGTTTTGGTCTAACAGTTTTTTCTCGGAAGAAGCAAAAAAATAAAAGAAAGAATAAAATATGAAAGAAAAGCGTCCATTGTCTAATGGATAGGACAGAGGTCTTCTAAACCTTTGGTATAGGTTCAAATCCTATTGGACGCAATCTTATTTCTATCTATTCTTTAAATAACTATACTAAACTAAAAACAAAGAAAACTTTTTTGCATGATTCAAATGAAAAAGCTTTCTCAACGATTCCTATTCTACTAACAAGAGTAGACATGCAAAATTTATTTGTTACTGAAGAGAAAACCGTTCCAGCTGTTCCTGAATAGCTTCCTTCAAAAGGATTTCCGCTTGCTCGGTGAATGTCTTGCTAGAAGATATAATTTCTTGGAATTGAGGTTTAGTATCTTTTAGATGTTTACGTAACTCATCCAGAAATTTATTTACCTGTTCAATTTCTAACGAATCAAGATATCCTCTTGTTCCGGTATAAATAGTAGCTATCTGCTCTTCCACTGGGAGAGGATTTGCCTGGGATTGTTTAAGCAATTCCCTTAATCGTCGACCCCTTGCCAATTGATTCTGACTTGTTTTATCGAGAGCAGAGGCGAATTGTGCAAAGGCTTGTAACTCTGCGAATTGCGCTAGTTCCAATTTTGATTTGCCAGCTACTTGTTTCATGGCTTTAATTTGAGCCGCGGATCCTACTCTGGAAACAGAAATACCCACATTAATAGCGGGTCGAATTCCGGCATTGAATAGATCCGCAGATAAGAATATTTGTCCATCTGTAATGGAGATTACATTAGTAGGAATATAGGCGGAAACGTCTCCAGATTGAGTCTCAACTATTGGTAAAGCGGTCATACTTCCTTCGCCTAAAAGAGAATTTAATTTAGCGGCTCTTTCTAAAAGGCGTGAATGCAAATAAAAAACATCCCCTGGATAAGCCTCACGTCCGGGAGGTCTTCTTAATAGAAGGGACATTTGGCGATAAGCTTGTGCCTGTTTGGAGAGATCATCATAAATTATTAAAGTATGCCGTTCGCGGTACATAAAATACTCAGCCAGGGCTGCTCCCGTATAAGGAGCGAGGTATTGTAATGTAGCAGGTGAATCCGCCATTTCAGCTACTACAATAGTGTATTCCATGGCCCCCTCCTCATGGAAAGTAGTTACTACTTGAGCTACGGAGGATGCTCTTTGACCGATAGCTACATAAACACATATTACACCTTGCCCTTTTTGATTGAGAATTGTATCTGTGGCTACTGCTGTTTTGCCAGTCTGTCTGTCCCCAATAATTAACTCTCGCTGACCGCGCCCTATAGGGATCATCGAATCGATAGCAATAAGCCCTGTTTGAAGAGGTTCGTATACGGAACGCCTGGAAATTATACTTGGAGCAGGAGATTCAATTAAGCGAGATTCGGAAGCTATAATTTCGCCTTTCCCATCAATAGGTTTAGCCAGAGCATTTACAACACGACCCAAGTAAGCCTCACTCACGGGTATCTGAGCAATTCTTCCTGTTGCTTTTACAAAACTTCCCTCTTGTATCATCAACCCATCGCCCATTAATACAATCCCAACATTTTTGGATTCCAAATTCAGAGCAATACCCCTAGTACCTTCTGCAAATTCGACTAATTCACCTGACATTATTTCACCAAGACCTATAATACGAGCAATCCCATCCCCCACTTGAACTACGCGACCTATATTCTCAATCCCTACTTTCCTATTATATTGTTCAATACGTTCGCGGAGAATTTTATGAATTTCGTCGACTCGAAGGGTTGCCATTAGTGTTTCTTGACTCTTTTTTCGGAAGCAAGGGGAAAAATAATGCCTAAATTCTAAACGAAAGTAGAAGTTCAAGGCCTAATTAATTTAATTATTTCTTCCATTCCAGGGACCCGAGAATGCCAATATTAGCACGAATCGTACGGAAATGTAACTCGGTATTCAAACAACTATTCAGAGTTCCTAGAGCTCCTTGTACGGCCTGTTGGAAAACCCGCTGTCGGACCTGATTCATTGCCCTTTGTTTTTCAAAATAAAGGGTTTCGTTTTTAGACTTTTCCAATTGTTCCAAACTAATAGAAGTAGCATTAATCAAATTTGCTTTTTCTCGTTCTATCTCAGAGTATCCATTCATTCGATACTCATCCGCTTCTAGTTCGACTTTCTGTAATCGAATCCGAGCTTTTTCGAGTTGCTCAATGGTCCCTCTACGCAATTCTTCTGAATTTCGAATAGTACTCAAGATCCTCTGTTTTCGATTATCTAATAAATCTTTTAATGAAAGTAGATTATTTTGTAAGTTTACAACTTTTATGATCTCTTCCCGAACCAAACATGAATCTTTCGATTCATTTGGCTCTCACGCTCCTTTTTTTTTTTCTATAGCTATTTCCATATCTTTTTTTTAAGTAATGAGCCTATCCTCTATCTTCTTTTTTATGTTTATATTTCAATATACCGAAACCTATATAAGACTAGATAAATATTAAGAGGACTCTTCCGCCTAGATAAAAATATATCATGGTCAGCAAAGTTGTTTCTTTATTTTTATTTGCCCTCTAGTTAATAATTTCAATTTCATTAAGAAAAACTAACTAAATAAATGGAAAATGAAAATTAATAGAATTCTTTTTTATTTTTTTTTTCTTCAAATCCAAAAAATTTCTCTTTTTTATACATAGGTCGTCGATTCGGCATTGGTTAAAAAAGGGCAGGGTGCCCCCTTTTTTTTCTAGTAAATAGTTCAAACCATTTTATCGATATGAGTGTTCTATATCAGATAAATTTTACATTAGCTATTTCCCGTTTAAATTGGTACTAATACTAATATAGTTGTAGAAAGAGTACCTCTTTTTGCCTGGACTTCAAGCAGTTTAGCTTTAACCGTGTTAATGGTCTCACATTCTTGGTTTATAGAGAATCAAAGTTGATTTACCAATGAGTCGCGAAATGCTATGGTTCTTCCATATGATTTCTGAATTTATTCAGAAGTAATTCGTCGAGATCGTGCACCCTTTTCTTATTTATCCGAAAAATACTAAAAAATATTATAAAGTGCAGCCGGATAGATCCAATCTATTCTTGAAATAGACAACTCGCACACACTCCCTTTCCAAAAAAAATCAAAACACCAACCACTACAGTTAGATTTATTAGATTTGTTGCTAAAATATCGGTATTAAGCCCGAAACTGCCAGCGGATGGCCAGTGAGCTAAAAAAACGAAAGAATGGGTTACATTTTTCATATGCTCTCCTCTTATAGATAGGACGAACAAAGAACAAAGTTTTTCGATCACTTACTTCGCTCGCCCTTTTTTGATCGGTTTTTTTAATGCAAATAGATTCAATCTAGTAATTTCTTTTAGATTAAGTCTTACGTCTTGTTTGACCGGTGAAAGACTTCCTTTGTTGAAATGTTCTGTTCCCAAAATTCCTAAAATAAAAGGAAAAAACTTTCCACTTTCCTAAACTAAGGACGGGAAATAAGAAGGTGAGCATATCTTCTAAATTAATAATACTCAACTCAGCCCTTCCTAGAATGGGGTATTATCTGTCCCGATAAATAGATAATTCCAGGAGTAATAAATAGGAGTAAATTAAATAAAGTATTGATATAATTGGAATTGTGGAAGCAAATACCAATTTACTAAAAAAAGAAAAAAGTATCTAATCGAAATCGAAAGAATTTTTTTTTTAAGATTAAACAAAAGGGTTCGCAAATAAAAGCGCTAGTGCCACAACTAGTCCATAAATTGTTAAAGCTTCCATAAAAGCTAGACTAAGCAATAAAGTACCTCGTATTTTACCTTCTGCTTCTGGCTGTCTCGCAATACCTTCTACAGCTTGTCCTGCAGCAGTACCTTGACCAACTCCAGGTCCAATAGAAGCAAGCCCTACGGCCAATCCAGCAGCAATAACAGAAGCAGCAGCAATTAGTGGATTCATGGTGAGTAGTTCCTCGTGTCAAAAAAAAGAAATGGTTAAGGATACAATCAACCAATAAATTCTTACTTCTAAGCTCTATTGGGGAGAAGTAAAGTAACTAAAAAGTACAAATTGAAATCAAATTGAAATGATAATGTGAATTGTCCGAACTACATAGAAGGGAATTCCATATCCATATATCGGATTAGATAATGAATCTAACCTAGGAATATATAATATAATATCCTATATATATACATTTGTTTCTTCTATTTTGTTTGCATATTTTCTCATTTTCTATTGAATCGGATTCTAAAATCATTGCTTAAAGTGGAAACCTGCATAAAAGAGGACTCCACTTATAGACATTAAGGATATTATAGTATAGATCTAGCCTGACTCCACCCTCCTTAATGCATATATACTTTGAAAATTCCATAATATAGTCTATTCTATTCTCTCTCCTACAACTCTAGGCTATATATTCATACGCATTTCTAACTATTTTTTTGCAACCAAGCAGATTATCTGGAACCATGCATGAATTGAGCTAAGCTGCAAAAAAAAAAAATACTATTTCCAAAAAGAGTCAATTCAATGATGACCCTCCATGGATTCACCTATATAGGCTGCGGCTAATGTTGCAAAAATAAGAGCTTGAATACCGCTTGTAAATAATCCAAGAAACATGACCGGTATAGGGATTACTAAGGGGACTAAAGAAACAAGAACAACAACGACTAATTCATCCGCCAATATATTCCCGAAAAGTCGAAAGCTAAGCGATAATGGTTTTGTGAAATCTTCTAGGATGTTAATTGGTAAAAGGATTGGAGTTGGTTTAATATATTTCTCGAAATAGCTCAATCCTTTTTTGCTAAGACCAGCATAAAAATATGCCGCTGACGTGAGTAAAGCTAAAGCAACAGTAGTATTTATATCATTCGTGGGCGCTGCTAATTCCCCATGGTGGTAACTCTATAATTTTCCAAGGTAAAAGAGCACCCGACCAATTCGAAACAAAAATAAAAAGGAACATAGTTCCAATAAAGGGAACCCAGGGACCATATTCTTCTCCAATCTGAGTTTTGCTCAAGTCTCGAATAAACTCAAGGACATATTCAAAAAAATTCTGACCGTCGGTCGGGATGGTTTGTGGATTCCGAACAGCTATGACAACTGAACCTAGCAAGATAGTAATTACGACCCAAGAAGTGATGAGTACTTGGGCATGAATTTGGAAACCTCCTATTTGCCAATAGAAGTGTTGGCCTACTTCTACACCCGATATATCGTATAACCCCTTGAGTGTTTTAATGGAACAAGGTATAATATTCATATTGTCCTCTGATAAAAATTGAACTTCAAAAAAGGAATTCTTTTGATTCAACCATCTCTTTCTCAACTCAGCAACTTGAAGTATTAATCTTATATTTAGGATACCAAGAAAGCACATCAGATCATAATATATATCAATACCCTCTAATATATATCAATATTCCCCTTCTTTTTTCTATGCAAAAAAAATTCTATGCAAAAAAAAAGATATAGTAAAGTAAGTGATTCCATAAATTTACGCAGTTGCCCAAGAATTCACTATATATTCTTAATCAACGATTTCTTATATAGAGAGAACGGCCCTCACAAATTGAAAATACTAATTTGTTAAGAATCAATCGAATTGAAGTCATAGTGTCATCGTTGGCTGGAATCGATATATTCGCGAGATCCGGGTCACAATTTGTATCGACTAAAGAAATAGTAGGAATCCCCAAAATGGCACATTCCCGAAGAGCTATATACTCTTTTTGCTGATCAAGGACGATCACAATGTCTGGCAATCTCGTCATATATTTGATCCCGCCGAGATACCTTTGCAAAGTAGATAATTTTCTCTTCAAGATTGCCACATCTCTTTTTGGGAGATGGTGGAATTTTCCCATTTTTTCTTCTGCTCTTAAGTCTCTAAATTGAGAAAGTCTAGTTTTCGTAATCGACCAATTCGTTAACATACCACTGAACCACTTTTTATTAACATAATGACAACGAGCCCTTATTGCAGCTGATGCTACTAAATCTGTTGCTCTTTTTTTGGTACCAACAATTAAGAAACTTTTTCCCTGACTTGCTGCATCAAAAACTAAATCACAAGCTTCTGATAAAAAACGAGCCGTTCTAGCGAGATTTATAATATGAGTACCTTTACGCTTTGCCGAAATGTAAGGGGCCATTTTAGGATTCCATTTCTTAATACCATGACCAAAATGAACTCCTGCTTCTATCATCTCTTTCAAATTAATGTTCCAATATCTTCTTGTCATTTTTTCCACACTTCCTTTTTTTTAATCCTACCATTCCATTACGGAATTTAGTTCTTTTTGAAGATTAAGAAAGATCCGAAATAGCTTGAAATAAATAATAATTGTTCCGAGAGAACCTTGTACTAAGATAAGAGTTGGCCATTGATACATGGTATAAACATAACCACCTTAATGAATTAACTGACTTGTTTTACTTATTAAAATAAAAATCTTAAAAATCTAAAATTTGACCTGTTAGTGTTCTAAGTTCAAAAGTCTAGTAAAGTAAAAAATATTTTTATGGGGGTTCTTATGTCTCATAAAAATTGTTTGTTACGTCAGAATCTGAAGAAACTAATTCTGTATGGAGAAACAAAAAATCTCTCATTTCCGACGCGAATAGATTTTTTTTTTTTATTTCGAAATAAAGGTTCTTGTCTTGTGGGGAACGATGCACAAATTTTTGGAATCCGGTACCAACAGGTATAATCCCCCCCAGAACTACGTTTTCTTTCAAGCCTTTCAACCAATCAATGCGACCTCGTAGGGCAGCTTTTGCTAAAACTCGAGCAGTTTCTTGAAAACTTGCTTCAGATATGAAACTTTGGGTATTCAGGGAAGCCCTTGTTATTCCCAATAAGATTGCCCGATAATAGATCGATTCATCCAAAGCTCGTCCTGCTCGTTCCGCTCGCAATAGTCCGATTAATTCCCCAGGCGAAAAAACATTAGACATTCCATCTTCGGAAACCCGCACTTTTGATGTTACTTGGCGTATAATAATCTCTATATGTCTATTATGGATCTGTACCCCTTGGGATCGATAAACCTTTTGGATTTTATTAACCAAAGAGATACGACTTTGGGCTATGGTTAGCTCAGCTCCAATCAAGAATCCCCAAGGGACCCCAAGAATTCTTGGTATACGCTCATTCCAATCCTCAATTCTCCTTTCGAGATTCGGGGATAATGAATCAATTGAACGCGCTTCAAAGATTTGTTCCACTTTTGGAAGACCTTGCGTTATGTCACTAGATCTCGATTTTTCATATATAAACGTAACTAACCTATCTCCCTTGTAAAGGATTTCTCCATAATGACCATTAACAGTTGCTCCTGTAGTGGCCAAATAAGGTTTAGCTGCTCTTATAACAAAGGAATTCATATTTACAATGAAAATTTGACCGGATTTTTTTATGTGCGATTTAAATAGACATACATTTTCACAAATAAATTGTCCAAGGTGAATTATTGCCAATGTCTCTTCCCAAGAATCATGATGGACAAAGTGACAATTCAAAAGGAATGGATCCAACATTATGTTACTATCGAAATTAGAAATCCTTTTATTTTCATCTATTAAAGAGTATTTAAGTTCTTGAAGTACTTGGAAGGTTTGTTTTAAATTGTCAACGAACAAATATTTTTTTAACAGGATTTTATTATGCGTTAGTAAATAGTAAGATGAAGAAAAATGCGATATACTAGCTACAATAGCGCCTAAGGGCCCAAAAATTTCTCGAATAGGAATTCTAGGATTCCATTCTTTTATCGCATTGGGATGTTTTGAATTCTTGAATAAACCAATTCGAGAACAGTTGGATGCCGACAAAATCATCAAAGAGTGGTATTCTTTATTTCGATTCAACAAAGTGCCAATAGCTTCTGGATGTTGGCTAAGTGATTCAATCTTCGCCTTGGAATAAAAAGAATTGATATTGGCGCGATCTAACCTATTATGGGGAATCGGTCCTGCACTTGTCCTACCATACCTTTTTCGTGTATACGAAATAGTGGACTTGACTAACTCAATTCTTAGGAAATCGCGAATAAGATCATTTGCTCTTACCTCAACAAGGGAAGCACCAGCCTTTTCTTTTTCTTCTTGTTCCCAATTCACTACTAAGCAAGTTCTAACAAATTGACTATTTGTGTGATAAATTCTTTGAGTTAACTTGCTATTTTCATGAGAAATAAAATTGACAAGTCGAATTTGGAGATTATTTTCTTCTTGCAAGAGATCCTGCGGGAAAAGTGTTGCTAAATTTCTTCCTTCGTCCATTTCATATGCCACTGTAGGGCGAACGGAAACAAAATACTTTTCCTTGCTCTTGAGAATTTTTTTCCGTTGAACATAGACCCAATTTTTCCTTTTTTTTGATTCCTTAGAATCTTTTTTTTGTCTTTCTGGCGGTATCAAACAGCCACCTAATATCTTATCCGCCTCTTCAGGAAAATGAATATCTCCGGAAAATATTTTGAGTTCCGTATGGCTTTTTTTTCTCTTCACTCGGACCAGTCCGCCTAGTCGACTTCTTGTATTTTTTGTGAGTTGTGTATTCACTCCAATAATACTATTGTCAAGTATCTTTAGGGATGAAGATCTCGGCAAGATATGAAGTTCTTGAAGAATGAAAAAAAACCGATCTACTTCTTTTTGGTATTTTAGACTAAATTCTTTTGTTCCTCGATGCTCAATCAAACCCTCTTTTTTTAAGATGGAATCTTCCTCTGGGCTCTCGTATTCGTCCTCTGAATCTTCTTCTGAGTCTTCCTCTAAAGTACCATATTTTTCCTCTGCGCTTTCCCCGGGGCTGCCATATTCGTCTTCTGAGTCTTCCTCTAGAGTTCCATATTCGTCCTCTTGGGTCCTATATTTGCTCTCTGGGCTCCCATATTCCTCTTCTGAGTCTTTCTCTAAAGTCCTATATTCGTTCTCTGGGTTCCCATATTCGTTTTCTGGGCTCCCATATTCGTCTTCTAGGGTTTCATATTCGTATTCGTCTTCTAGGATTCCATATTTAGATTCTTCTAGGGTTTCATATTCATATTCGTCCTCTCGGGTCCTGTATTCGTCTTCTAGGGTCTCATATTCCTCTTCTGAGTCTTCCGCTCGAGTCCTATATTCTTCTTCTAGGGTCCTATATCTAAATTTAACAATTCCTGAACCCTTTTTATCTTTTCTGTATCGGGGATCGTCAAAATAAGCAAAAATAGTATTTCTACGTAAAACACCCATAAGGGGGATTTCAATCGAAATCCCAAAACAGGATATTAGTTCTTTCTCTTGTTCTTGATGATATTGTAATGGAATGACGAACCTATTTCTTCGCTTTTTCGCCAACAAATCTGAATTATCTTGAAAAATAGAAGGATAGATAAAATTCCAATGGCCATTGGACATGATTCGATCCGACGTTGAATAATCAAGAATTTCCCTATCTTTTTTACCATAAGTATTCATTTGATCTTGATCCTTGTGGAGTGAAAAAGACGCTATACTGGATCTGCACATACTTACTGACAATATCCATAAATGGCTTGTTTTTGGTAATCGGCGAAGATTACCATATTGATATTCGGGCGCATGGTAAACATCAGTACTCCAGTGCATTTCGCCGTCTGATTCAGAATAAATATGCTTTTGTACCCTTTCTTTAAAATGTAAAGTGGACGTTCCGGCACGAATCTCCGCAATTACTTGTTCGGATTTTACATATTGATCATTTTGCACTAGAATCAAGCTTTTTGAGGGAATATTCACACTATATAGAATATCTTGACTCTGAATAGTTACATGCAAGTCTATATAACATAGAAAAGCAGGCTGCCCATGACGGGTACGTGTGGGGTGAACCAAATTCTCATTGAATTTTATTTTTCCATTCGAAGGGGATCGTACAAGGTCGGCAGTACCCCCTGTGAATACTCCGCCAGTATGAAAAGTTCTTAATGTTAGTTGAGTCCCTGGCTCCCCAATTGATTGACCTGCAATAATACCTACGGCTTCTCCCAATTCGACCAGATCACTATGAGTAGGACTCCGGCCATAGCATAATTGACAGATCCAAGAAGTGCTTCGGCAAGTAAAGGGGGTTCTAATATATATTGGTTGTGCTCGAAATGGTTGTGCTCGAAAGGCAGTTATGAATCGATTGACTAATCCAATTCCAATATCTTGATTTCGCGCGGCAATGCATCGTGAACCGATATATATATCGTCTGCTAATACACGACCAATTAGTGTTTGGACAAAAAGTTTTTCCGTCATCCCATTTTGAGGACTTACAGAAATACCTCGGATAGTACCACAATCTCTTCTACGCACAATAATATGTTGAACTACTTCAACAAGTCTACGTGTAAGATATCCAGCATCTGCTGTTCGCACAGCAGTATCTACAACCCCTTTGCGGGCTCCATAGCAGGAAATTATATATTCTGTCAAAGAAAGTCCCTCGCGTAAATTGCTTTGAATAGGTAAATCAATCATTTGTCCTTGAGGGTCCGACATTAATCCTCTCATACCTACTAATTGGTGTACTTGAGATGCATTTCCTCTGGCTCCTGAAAAAGACATTAGATAGACTGGATTAGAAGGATCCGTTATCCGAAAATTTGAATTCATTTCTTGTTTCAAATATTCACTTGTCGCATACCATATCTCAACAGATTGGCGTAATTTTTCTACCGCGTGTACAGCCCCATAATAATAGTGTTTCTCCAAAAGAAAACTCTGTTGTTCCGCGTCTTGGACTAACCATCCCTTAGAGGGTATTGTTAAAAGATCCTCGATTCCTAACGAAATCGATGTAGTAGTGGCTTGATGGAAGCCCAGAGTCTTTAGTTGATCCAGTATATGGGATGTATATCCCATTCCAAAATGATCTATTAATCTGCTAATAAGTCGTTTCATACCAGTTCCGTCTATCTCTTTATTATGAAAGACCAGATTGGCCCGTTCCGCCATACATAAGTACCCCCTTTTCGGCTGAGTAGGATTCGACAATTGCTGAGTAGGATTCGACAATGGGCCTGAGTCAGTGATTCGAAAATTTAATTAACTTAATTGCCTCAATCTCAATCTGGATTCGCGTGGCAAATAATGATGATACTAGGGAAATCGGAATGCCCCCCGAAAGGGGAGGGGCATCGCCGAATCTAACTTTCTTGTTTAGGTAGTGTATGAATAGGCCTGACTAAATCCTTGTATGGCTTCCTCTATTTCTCTATAAAAAGAAATATGACCAAGAGTGGTTCGAATGTATATCGAACGAATTTCTTTTTTTCTATTTCCCATTATTAGATAGTGGGCATAAATCTCATGATAAGTCCCCAAAGATTCATATTGAACTTCAATCGGAACTTCTCTTGACCCAATGACGCGTTGATCCAGGTTCCATCGTAGCCACAAGGGACTATCTAAACTGATTAGTTTTTGTCTATAAGCTCCCAGTGCATCATAAGAACTAGAAAAATGGGGTTCTTTATCTTTCCTATATTTAAAATTATTATTATTATTGTAATTTACTTTTAGATTTGGGTAGTTTCTGCAACTATTATATCTATTTGCACAAATACCTCGACGCTTTCCAATCGTTAATACATAAAGCCCGATAAGCATGTCTTGGGTTGGTACGCAAATAGGATCCCCAATAGCGGGAGATAAGAGATTCATATGAGAAAACATAAGTAAACGGGCTTCTGCCTGAGCTTCCAAGGATAAAGGTAGATGAACAGCCATTTGATCTCCATCAAAGTCCGCATTGAAACCCTTACACACTAATGGGTGTAAAGAAATAGTACGCCCCTCTACTAAAGTGGGTTGAAAGGCCTGTATGCCTAATCTATGCAGGGTAGGTGCTCTATTTAACAGTACAGGATGTCCCCGCATAACTTCTTGAAGTATTTCCCATACAATGGGTTCTTTTTCCCAAATTTTCCTTTTAGCAATCCTTACATTAGAAGTGGCGCGTTTCGTGATTAAATCGCGAATTACAAATAGCTGAAAAAGCTTTATTGCTATCTCTAGAGGTAATCCACATTGATGTAATGAAAGCGAAGGACCCACAACAATGACAGAACGCCCCGAGTAATCGACCCGTTTCCCAAGCAGAGTCTCGCGAAACCTTCCCTCTTTACCTTCAATTACATCTGAAAGTGATTTGTATACTTTATTGTGACCATCCCTCGTCGGTTGCCCGCGGGACCCACTATCAAGAAGTGTATCCACGGCTTCTTGTACCAATTTTTCCTGGCACATTACTAAATCTGCTGGCGCTAATTCACTTCTTTTTAATAGATAGGCAAGATTGTTGTTCCGACGGATAACTCTCTTATAAAGTTCATTAATGTCTGAAGTCACTACTTTATCTCCAGACCTATAAACAATAGGTCTCAATTCGGGAGGAAGAACCGGTAATAAGCACAAAACCATCCATTCTGGTTCTACATTTGTTTGAATAAAATGTTTCGCCAATTGCATGCGTCTAATCAAAAAAACTTTTCTTATTCGTCTTTTTCTATCTTCCCACTCATCTCCACTATACCCCTCGTCTTCTAATTCCTTCCATTCGACCAAAGAATTCTCTATAATAATTCGCAAATCCAAATCTGCTAATTGTTCTCTAATAGCACCTGCTCCTGTCGCAATTTCCCGATTTCGAAATGTTGCAAAGCCTGGGGTAGAAAAAAAGGGAGAAATGCTGTGGTTACAGGATGCAATTTCCTCTTCGAATAAACCTCGTAATCGTAAAAAAGTGGGTTTTTTAGTGCTGGGCCTAGCAAAAGAGAAATCGCCGTATACTAGGCCCTCCAACTTCTTAAGAGGTTTATCTAAAAGATTCGCGATATAACTAGGAAGACCTTTCAAATACCACACATGAGTCACGGGACATGCGAGTTTGATGTATCCCATTTGATATCTTCGTATCCGAGAATCCACAAATTCGACCCCGCATTTTTGGCAAAATCTTTCGTCTTCGTTTTCAGCTCCGCTCGCTCGAGAATTGCCACAAGCGCAAATCCCGCTTTTTATGGGTCCAAAGATTCTTTCGCAAAACAATCCATCTTTTTCTGGTTTATCGGTTTTATAATGAAAAGTAGAGGGCCTTGTGACTTCGCCAACGACTTCTCCATTAGGTAGGTTTTTGTTAGCCCAAGCCTTTATTTGTTGAGGGGAAACGAGTCCAATTTGAAGTTGTTGATGTTTATATTGGTCAATCATAAAATAGAAATAAGAAAAGAATTTATATTTATTCCGATCAAACTTCCTCCCTATTAACCTGGAAGTTCTTTTCAGATACAAGGAAATGATTCAGTTCTAGAGCCAAAGATCGTAGTTCTCGAACGAGCACTCGAAAAGATTCTGGAGGATCCTCATGATTAGGTATTCTTTTTCCCCAGATCGTAGCATTAAGTATTTCTTGGCGAGCTATAAGATGGTCAGATTTATAAGTAAGTATCTCTTGTAAAATATGAGCAACACCAAATCCTTCTAAAGCCCAAACTTCCATTTCTCCTACTCGTTGTCCCCCTTGCTTGGCTCTTCCTCTAACCGGTTGTTGTGTAACAAGTGAGTAGGGCCCAGTAGAACGCCCATGAATTTTCTCATCAACTTGATGAATTAATTTTAAGATATAGGACTTCCCTATTAGAACAGGTTGCTCAAAGGGGTCGCCTGTTCTTCCATCAAATATTCTGCTTTTTCCCGGGTACTCGGGTTCAAATACCCATGGATTTTTTGTTTCTTTACTGGCTTCATATAATTCTGAAAACACAAGTTTTCTTGAAGCCTCTTGCTCATATCTCTCATCAAAGGGTGCTATTCTATAATGTTTCTTTAGCAGATCCCCCGCTAATCCGAGCGAGCTTTCAAATATTTGTCCCACATTCATTCGGGAGGGTACTCCTAAGGGATTGAAGACCATATCAACGGGTGTTCCATCTTGCAAATAGGGCATATCTTGCCTAGGCAAAATTTTGGAAATGATCCCTTTATTCCCATGTCTTCCGGCTACTTTATCCCCAACTTTGATTTCACGTTTCTGTAAAATATATACACGAACCATTATGTCGAGCGGGTCCCTTTGGATCCATTTCACATCGATAACGCGCCCTCTTCCACCTATAGGTAATTTCAGAGAAGTTTCTTTTGAAGTGGAAACCTCAAGGCCAAATATGGCCCGTAATAATCCAGCTTCCGCGATATAAGATGATTCGCTCGCTATCTGAGGCGTTAATTTACCTACTAAAATATCACCAGTTTCTACCCAGGATCCCAACCTAACAACTCCATTTCTGTCCAAATTGCGGAGTAAATGTTCTTCTAGATGTGGTATTTCTTTAGTGATTTTTTCAGCGGAGCCCTGGCTTGTCGTATCCGTCTGAATTTCATATTTCCGGATGTGAAAAGAGGTATAAATATCTTCATATACCAAACGTTCGCTAATTAGTACTGCGTCTTCAAAATTGTAACCTTCCCATGGCATATAAGCTACTAATACGTTTTTTCCTAAAGCAAGTTCGCCCCCAATTGTAGCAGCTCCTTCTGCTAAAATTTGTCCTTTTTTAATGGATTTACCCCGTGGAACCCGGGGTTTTTGGTGCATACAAGTATTTTTGTTAGAGCGACGGTGGTTAACTAAAGGAATACTTATAGTCTTCCCACTACTTGATAAAAGTATCTTATGACTATCAGTAGAAATGATCTTTCCCTCGCGTTCGGCTATAATGGAAACCCTCGAATCTAGAGCTGTTTGGCGTTCCAATCCAGTTCCAACAATGCATTTCTCGGACCGAGAAAGCGGAACTGCTTGGCGCTGCATATTAGAACTCATTAAAGCCCGATTCGCATCATTGTGCTCAATAAAAGGAATGAGAGAACCCCCAATAGAAAAATATTGGAAAGGAAAAATACTTCTAACATGAATCTGTTCCCATGCAATAGTCAAGAATTCTTGACGGTATCTAGCCGGAACAACCTGTTCTTCCTGAATACCTTGATTCAAGGACAAAGAATTTCCTGCTGCTATCATATAATATTCATCTCTATTTGGTGATAGATAAACCACCTGTCTCTCTTTTTTTTCTTTTGCTTTCTCAGCAGATATTTCATAAAACGGACTCTCTATGGATCCCCACAAGTGATCAATTCTCGCATGAATTGTTAAGGATCCAGTAAGTCCAACATTGATTCCTTCAGACGTGTCAATTGGACAAATACGCCCATAGTGACTCGGATGAATATCTCGGCTCCGAAAACTTGCGGTTCTCCCCGTCAACCCTCCAGGACCTAAACAACTCACTTTTCGCCCATGAACAGTTTGTGTCAATGGATTCGTTTGATCAAAAACTTGAGATAACGGGTATGTGCCAAAAAAGGTCTCATAAGTAGTTATTAATAAAATTGAAGTTGAAGTTGGAGTTACCAAAGTTTGGGGAGTCGGTTTCGATTGACGTATGAATACTCTACGAATAGTTTTTTGAACTGCATGTTGTAAACGACCAAGAGCCAATCCGAATTGATCTTGTAACAGATCCGCAACCGAACGAATACGTTTATTTTTCAAGTGATTCATATCGTCATCGTCAAGTATACCCGTTCCAAATTTCATTCCAATCAAATGATCCGTAGCGGCCAATACATCTCGTGGTAACAAGAATGTATTGTTCTGAGGAATATCAAGATTAAGTCTCCGATTCATATTTCGTCGACCAATCCTTCCTAATTCACATTTTTGTTGAAAAAATTTCTTTTGTAATTCCTCGCATAAGGACTCCGAAAATACCAGGTCCCCACCTACACAAGCAAATTGTTGATAAAACTCCAAAATAGCTTTTTCTTTTGACTCAATCCTCTTCTTCTCTTTAGCATTCGGGAAAGACAAGAAAATTTCAGGGTAGGAAACATTATCCAGAATTTCTCTTAGATTCGAACCCATAGCTGATGATAGAACTAGAATAGATATCTTTTGTTTTCTACTCACGCGAGCCCATATCCTTTCTTTTTTATCAATTGCTAATTCCGATCTCCCCCCCCAATCTGATATTATAGTGCCAGTGTAGATAGAAATTCCCTTATGATCTAATTCCGAGCGGTAGTAAATACCAGGACTTAGCAATATTTGATTGATCACAATTCGGTATATTCCATTTATAATAAAGGTTCCTAAGGAATTCATTATAGGAATGTTTCCGATAGAAATGGTTTGCTTTTGCACATCGAAACCAAAAATTAATCTCGCAGATACATATAATTCGGAAGAATAGGTGAGTGATTCATACACAGCATCTCTTTCTTTTATCGAGGGTTCTAGCAGTTGATATCCTTTCGCAAATAATTGAAATGCAATTTCGTGATCTGGATCTTTAATTGTTGGAAACTTGTCAAGTTCTTCTGCCAAGGCTTGATTAATGAACCTACAAAATCCCTCGAATTGGATCTGACTAAATCCGGGTATTGTGGACATTCCCTCGTTTCCATTCCGGAGCATCTTAATCTTAAGTTTCCTGTTTATCAAAGAAAAATTCCATTATCAGCTCACTCTTCATCAATCCCTATGGATCGATCTAGCAATCATGGAATCTATATTCTGTTTACTGAATCACATGAAATTCTAGGGAACTCCACATACGTATTTCATATATGTATTTCATACATATGAATAGAGACCATTTGGACGAAAGTTCGAGTTTGCCAGGGGTACAAATGAAATGAAAATGAATTGATAAAACATTCCTACAAAAAAAATTCTGCCACTTATACTTTATGTTATGATATTCTAATCAGATTGGATGGCAAAGATTTCTCATTTTATCTCCTTTCTATGAATGTAATAAAGCCGTAATATAATATACTAGAAAGTTTGACTTTACTTCGATTTAGAATAGCGTGCTTACTTTAATTTCTCAAAATAATTTGAGGGTTCTTTTTTATTTCGGATCGGAGTAGTATAATTGCTAGAAAATTCAGTATTTCATTGTGGAATTCTAAAATAAAGTAAGTCCCTTTTTTAAGTACATGCCAATCTAGTTATCCACCTCTCCCCATATCCATGCTTTTCTTTTATCGTAATTTCACTTGGGTACGCCAAGATAGTCAGGTTATACTCTATATCAGAGCAAATTTCCTTTTTTTATTCAAGATATTTAATTTAATACTTTGAAAAATTAAAGCATGATTCCCCATAGAGATATGTACATAAAGGGGATCTTTGGATAATAATGCTGTTCGGACCTAAAGTTTACCTATACACGGATTAAGCATAAAGCCATAATATTTTATTATGCCATTGAAGGGGGGGGAGATAATACCGATTTAAGAGTAGTTCACTACTGCAATAAAAAAAAGAGAATTCTAGTTAACGGTTCCAATTTATTCTGAATTTTGCAGCCTGTGAATAGAAATCCACTTTTTCTTCTTTTTCATCTCAATAGAAAGAAATGGGAAGTTTTATTGTGTTAACAATGTATGTTTTAAGATAGAATCTATCGAGGAGAATAATAGAAACTGGATCAAAAAAAGCAGGAATAGATTTTTTGAAAAAGATTGGAAAAAAGTAAGTAGAATTATATTCAAAATAAAAGGGGCTTTTCGTAAGAAAACGTGGATGAATACTTGCTGTTTTCTAGATTTTTGATCGGATTTTTTGGCGGCATGGCCAAGCGGTAAGGCAGGGGACTGCAAATCCTTTATCCCCAGTTCAAATCTGGGTGCCGCCTGATCAATAAAATACTTAGGTTTTTTTTATAGTGCTGATCGAATTCGATAAATTTTTACTTCGCATAAGTTCGGGCAAGAGAGTAACTGGGCCTGCCGATACTGGGTTTAGAGAAACCATACCATAGTTCTATCCTCAAACTAGGGTTAGGGTTTGTTTTGACGGTAGTGGCCAAAATGGTTATCAATAGGGGTGAGGTAGTGTTTCCTTATTCTTTTATTATATGAATTTGAATTGGTTCTTAATTGAGATTCGATTTGATAATTTTAAAATACGAGGATAAGATGTCAGAAATCTTGGTATCCAAAGAAAGGTCCCTAAGGGGCATTCTTTTTTTTTTTCAATCTAAGATTCAAGAAGGGACTCCACGAAAGAATATCAAGACTTACTAATTATTATACATTTTTTTATCGTACATCTTATGTTACCTACATACACTAAAGTAAGGACTACTTAATTCTAACGAGAATCAGATTAAATAGGTCGATCAAAAATCAATTTAGGAGTTGTATTATGGATAAAATCTCTTCATTCTTTCATAGAATGATACAAAGCAAGGCTGCAGGGTTTAGGTCAAAAATAAACATTAGGTAAGGTAGGTATCCAATAAATATTTATCTATCGATAATTTTATGGTATATTCGGGCGTCCTTTGCTTAAAAAAAAAAAAAAGAGTAACAAAAGGAATAAAAAATCTTCCTATTCCCGCTTCTTCTATTCAGGACATCATTCCCGTACTCTTTCTTTTTTAAGGAAAAAAGGGCTATAGTATCTCGTATTTTTAATGCTCTCTAATTCTACCAGAATTCCTATAAGAATTTGTTAGGAGTAAATTCCTTGAACTGATTGATCCATGGCCTTAGGGCGGAATCCCTTTTTGACTCTGTACCCTTGATTCCACTATGATTATTGATCAATAGTAGAATAATCCCTTCATAGAAATAGGAGACATAATTTAGATGGATATAGTAAGTCTCGCTTGGGCTGCTTTAATGGTAGTCTTTACATTTTCTCTTTCACTAGTAGTATGGGGAAGGAGTGGACTCTAGGGATACTACTAATTGATTAAGTAATCAAATTGTTGTATCAATTCTTTTCTTTAATGGATCATTTTGCATTAATCATTTTGTCAAACGTTATTCTTTAATCTTTTTCTTTAGTTTTGTTTCACTCCTGTAAGAAACTCTTGTATTGTAAGTTGTAATGTAAGAAAGAGCCATTATACCAATTCAGAATTTCTACTAGAAATGACGAATGGTTAAAAAAAGTTCTATACATAAGAAAATTAGACTTTCTTCCACGGAACTATTCACGGCATATCACACATTTTCCATTTCCTTTTACTTTTTACTATAGTCTATTCTTCATATTATTTTTCTTTCCTTCCATGGATTCTTTGGTCAAGAATTGTCTTAGATTTTTTTATTTTGACCTGATTGAAATTAAGTGGATGCAATGAAAAAAGAAATTGAATTAGACTACTTAACTATTTCAATCTACTAATCTATTCTATGTAGATTCAAAGATAATATAATAGAAAGAATCTAAAGTGTCGTAGAAAAAACTATATGTAGTTCTTTCTACCACACTTTAAGATTCCAACCAGATCCTTTCATTTAAGACTTGGATTTTTTTTATTTAATCCCTTTTTAATTTCTTCAATGATTAATTGGAATTCCAATTAATTATTTTGGCTGACTGTTTTTACATAAATAATAAGTAAAAAAGAAGTAGGAACTAGAATGAACAGTGCAGTAGCAATAAATGCGAGAATATTGACTTCCATAACCTCTTTATTTTTTATTTTCACAATAACTCGGGATGTAATCCCATGGAGAGGAAAAAGGGGTATCTTGTAAATTCAAGGGTAGGGCTTGCATTCTGATAATACTGAATCAATTCAATATTATGAATATCGGATCTATCAAATCAATTCATGGATGAGAGTTATATTTCACGGATGAGAGTTATATAGTATAACATAGGAAGATCCTCTATCCACACTAAGACCAAAATGGGTTTTTTGATTGGATTAGGAATTCCCTCTTTTTTAATCCTTTTCTACTTTTTCTTTTCTATATCTCTAACCCACGAGCTTTCTTAATCTTATACTTTCTTAATCTTATACAATTTCCCTTCCTTTTTCTTATAGTTATACATACAATTATGTATGTATTATATGACCAACTTTCACTTTCTATGGGTCACATAGACATCCAAATAAGCAGTAGAAGTGAGATGGGGAAAAGAGGTCTGAAATAAAAAGGGAATACGATTTATGTATGGATTCCGGTAAAATACCGGTACTCTATTCCATAAGAGTGGAATAGGAAATTAAGATGAGGATGGTATCATCATAAAGAAAGATAGAGTAATATAATATCCTAAATTCTACTAATCCACATATCGTATGTGTGTCTTTCTTTATCGATTGGGAGTAGTGAAAAAAAAATTCCTATATGCCCTCCCTCCCTCTTTAATGAGAGATGCAAAATAAAAAAGTGAAGTAAGGGTGCCCTGTGGGTATTTGATCTTGCTCCCTGCCCCTTTTTTTCATGGAAAAAGGAAATATCAATTTCTCCATTCATTGAACCCTAGTTCGGGACTGACGGGGCTCGAACCCGCAGCTTCCGCCTTGACAGGGCGGTGCTCTGACCAATTGAACTACAATCCCCGCGGGGTGTATGGCATACCCATTCTTAAATAGAACCATAAGAAGATTCGATTCGTCTTTCGTACTCTAAGAAATAGACGAATCATATACTACATACCCACATATTATATTATACGTGGGTATAGTGAGAGTGACATAACTAGTATGTCGTGATTTTTTATCACTAAAAATGGATAATAATCCAGCCTTCAATAAGAAAAACTCTTTTGTTTGTAAGAAAGGAATGAGAGAGATATGGATTAGAAAAAAAAATTTCCCTTTTTTCTTTATCTTTTATTTCTATAGATCAGACATTTTATTTTATGGAAGAAAAACAAAAGGATTTAGTTCATACTCACGAAGCCCTAGATTTTTGGTTTGGGCCGAGCTGGATTTGAACCAGCGTAGACATTGTCAACGAATTTACAGTCCGTCCCCATTAACCACTCGGGCATCGACCCAGGAAGAATTTATTCTAGGGTTTTTGCTAATCTATGATTAACCTCCTTTCATAATACTCCCTACCCCCAGGGGAAGTCGAATCCCCGCTGCCTCCTTGAAAGAGAGATGTCCTGAACCACTAGACGATAGGGGCATCACTAGACGATAGGGCCATATACAACCGCTCGTGATTATACTATAATCATAGTATGAGCAGTTTTTTGGAATTGTCAATATACTCGAAAAGTATAAATAGATCCAAAGCAAAGAGTTTTTCCAACTTTTCTGTTATGTTTTCATCTAGGATTTTTTTTAGTTGATCGTTATAGATTAATTCTCCGTGCTTCATTTAGTGTTCATACCAAAAATGCATCCATCCCGCACTAAGTCATAAAATTCTCTAAAAATATAGAGAAAGTTTCAAAAACAAAGAAAAAAAGTGAATCAATTTAGTAGAAAAGTACTCTATCAGATTCGAACCAACGACTTACGTCTTAGCACGAGATTACTCTACCACTAATTTAAAAAGCCCTTTATCGGATTTGAACCGATGACTTATGCCTTACCATGGCATTACTCTACCACTGAGTTAAAAGGGCTTTTTATTTAATTCAAAAATTAGCCACTTGGATTTCCCATTATGGGTCTACTGCATAATGTACATATTATATATATAATATATAGAGATAGAGAGAGAGACATTATGTAGAGATTGTATATGTATATATCGATATCTTGAGAGCTCAAAATAAAATTAATAAAAAAAAACATACCCTACATAACATATCCAACTCTTCTTGGTTCAGGGTTTTCCGTTTCCGAAGACTAGTAAAATAGGCGGATTCTGGAACCCCAAGGATTCAACGGTATATGGATATGGAAAATATAAGATTTCCGATCCTAGCGGGAAAAGGCGGGGAACAGATACCCAA
>NW_028259616.1:0-32421 GCF_056163025.1 Triticum urartu | reverse complement strand
GTAAAATATCTCCTTGCCAAGGAGAAGATACGGGTTCGATTCCCGCCGCTCGCCCGCTTAATTTATCAAAGTACTATGATAAAAAGTTTAGTCTAGTTAACTGTTTAACTACTTATATTAAATTAAGTATTAATTAGGTGTTAGTCTAGTGCCGTATCCCTTACTATCTTACCCTTCCTTTGCATCCCACTCAAAAAAAGAGGGCGCTCCAGAGGCAGAAATAGAACTCGCCAACAGAGCTCCAAAAATTGGGTATTAACTGAGACAAACAACGGGCAAACTTTTTTTAAAGGGAAGGGAGAGGTAGACTGTCCCTTTCGTTTCATTTTTATTTTCTGCAGGGTAGGGAGAGGCCTTGCGCCTTCTTTTTTTGAAGGCAAGTGACTTCGCAAACTGCTCAATTTTGCCCTCTAGGGCCGGGAACTAATGAATAAAAAAGGGTTGGATACGCCCCTCTACCATACATATCTAGAGAAATAGAATAGTCCTTTTATACAGACTGCTAAGTGCGGAGACGGGAATCGAACCCGTGACCTGCAAGGTTATGAGCCTCGTGAGCTACCAAACTGCTCTACTCCGCTCTGGAGTACCAGAAACTGGTGGACAAAAAAGGCTTGAATACAAGCCTCTAACATGTCTAGACAAATAGAATACTCCTTTTATACAGAATGGAGCGGGTAGCGGGAATCGAACCCGCATCGTTAGCTTGGAAGGCTAGGGGTTATAGTCGACGTTGGTTGATTATTTTTAACGTCTCTAATTCAAAACCGAACATGAAATTTTGATTTCATTCGGCTCCTTTATGGATATTCTCACCACTTAACATCTATGTCAGCTTTTCTATTTGAATGGAACCAAAGCTCTCCGCTTTCTAGATGATCCTTATAGAGTAGGAGATAGAAATTCTATCTAAATTCATCTAATCTACTTACTTCGTTCCCTAATTTCATTCAAGAGATCCTGAGGAAAAGAATTGGGTTTCCACCGAGCTGAAACAATATGCGGATGGTTCTAGTAAACCAAAACTATCGTTTTTTAGCTATTTGGCTTCCTTATTCCTTATTTTAAGAAGATTTAGTTACGATTGGAAATCAACTTTTTTGTATCTTCATCCATAGATCCTTTACTCATATTTTCAAAATTGGAATACTTAATCCAATGCAAAATTATGCTTCGCGACTCTGTACTCATAATCCTATTTTTATTTTGGATGCAATTTAAATTAGTCTTTGGATACAAATCGCCAGAATGTATATTCTTCCTCAATATGCTATTGAGAGGAAAAGGATTTAATCCTTTATAAGAACTAAAGTTTTCATCGGAATATAAAAATAAAAAACTTAAGGATGCCTTAAGTATATCATTTCAAATTCAGTTATTAATAGAACGAATCACACTTTTACCACTAAACTATACCCGCTACATTGTAGATTATGGTATAAATGGTACCCTTTGTCAAGGATAGCCATTTGACAAGAAGGCTAATTCCCCCTTATTGAATCAGATGGAGAAGGTTCATGACACTGAGCCGTTGGTACTTCTACTTCGATCGCTCGCCTTTACTTTAGGATTTAGATAGCCCCTCTGGTCTGTAAAAAAAATCTTTTCTTACCATGCTAATAGCGCCTGAACCAAATGTATTTATTTTGATTAGGATCCTATTCTACGGTTACGACTACAATAATAATTATTTACTTTGCAAGGACGTAAGTGTGTCAGACTGCTAAATTGTTTTATTATTCCTACAATATAAACTAGGGGATATAGGGGGTAACACTGTCCCTATAAATTCCTTTTTTCCTTTTCTTTTTTGTCCAGAATTGAACAAAAAAGAAATTATGGAAGATGTTTTCTTCCCCCATTAAGTCCGAGCCATAGAGTAAGAGTGAGATGAGTTTTCCAAATTCATCATAGACTTTCCCTATGGCTTGATAGAAGTAAGCAGCAAAGAGTCGTAACTTAAAGAAAAAAACGGACAGGGCCGACAGATTTACCTGATGTAAAGAAGATCCTAAAAGTCTCTGATTAGTCGACTCTCTCCATTTAACACTTTCCTCTCTCTCCTTTTTTCCACTGACTCAATTCTAGTTTATTAGATTCTTGTTTAAAAGAATGCAAAAAGTTCAATAGAACTAAGAACACATAAAAAATAGCATAGAGGATCAAGGCCATTACCAAAAGTTCCTCCCAAGGATCCTATATCCTATTGGGTATCTGTTCCCCGCCTTTTCCCGCTAGGATCGGAAATCTTATATTTTCCATATCCATATACCGTTGAATCCTTGGGGTTCCAGAATCCGCCTATTTTACTAGTCTTCGGAAACGGAAAACCCTGAACCAAGAAGAGTTGGATATGTTATGTAGGGTATGTTTTTTTTTATTAATTTTATTTTGAGCTCTCAAGATATCGATATATACATATACAATCTCTACATAATGTCTCTCTCTCTATCTCTATATATTATATATATAATATGTACATTATGCAGTAGACCCATAATGGGAAATCCAAGTGGCTAATTTTTGAATTAAATAAAAAGCCCTTTTAACTCAGTGGTAGAGTAATGCCATGGTAAGGCATAAGTCATCGGTTCAAATCCGATAAAGGGCTTTTTAAATTAGTGGTAGAGTAATCTCGTGCTAAGACGTAAGTCGTTGGTTCGAATCTGATAGAGTACTTTTCTACTAAATTGATTCACTTTTTTTCTTTGTTTTTGAAACTTTCTCTATATTTTTAGAGAATTTTATGACTTAGTGCGGGATGGATGCATTTTTGGTATGAACACTAAATGAAGCACGGAGAATTAATCTATAACGATCAACTAAAAAAAATCCTAGATGAAAACATAACAGAAAAGTTGGAAAAACTCTTTGCTTTGGATCTATTTATACTTTTCGAGTATATTGACAATTCCAAAAAACTGCTCATACTATGATTATAGTATAATCACGAGCGGTTGTATATGGCCCTATCGTCTAGTGATGCCCCTATCGTCTAGTGGTTCAGGACATCTCTCTTTCAAGGAGGCAGCGGGGATTCGACTTCCCCTGGGGGTAGGGAGTATTATGAAAGGAGGTTAATCATAGATTAGCAAAAACCCTAGAATAAATTCTTCCTGGGTCGATGCCCGAGTGGTTAATGGGGACGGACTGTAAATTCGTTGACAATGTCTACGCTGGTTCAAATCCAGCTCGGCCCAAACCAAAAATCTAGGGCTTCGTGAGTATGAACTAAATCCTTTTGTTTTTCTTCCATAAAATAAAATGTCTGATCTATAGAAATAAAAGATAAAGAAAAAAGGGAAATTTTTTTTTCTAATCCATATCTCTCTCATTCCTTTCTTACAAACAAAAGAGTTTTTCTTATTGAAGGCTGGATTATTATCCATTTTTAGTGATAAAAAATCACGACATACTAGTTATGTCACTCTCACTATACCCACGTATAATATAATATGTGGGTATGTAGTATATGATTCGTCTATTTCTTAGAGTACGAAAGACGAATCGAATCTTCTTATGGTTCTATTTAAGAATGGGTATGCCATACACCCCGCGGGGATTGTAGTTCAATTGGTCAGAGCACCGCCCTGTCAAGGCGGAAGCTGCGGGTTCGAGCCCCGTCAGTCCCGAACTAGGGTTCAATGAATGGAGAAATTGATATTTCCTTTTTCCATGAAAAAAAGGGGCAGGGAGCAAGATCAAATACCCACAGGGCACCCTTACTTCACTTTTTTATTTTGCATCTCTCATTAAAGAGGGAGGGAGGGCATATAGGAATTTTTTTTTCACTACTCCCAATCGATAAAGAAAGACACACATACGATATGTGGATTAGTAGAATTTAGGATATTATATTACTCTATCTTTCTTTATGATGATACCATCCTCATCTTAATTTCCTATTCCACTCTTATGGAATAGAGTACCGGTATTTTACCGGAATCCATACATAAATCGTATTCCCTTTTTATTTCAGACCTCTTTTCCCCATCTCACTTCTACTGCTTATTTGGATGTCTATGTGACCCATAGAAAGTGAAAGTTGGTCATATAATACATACATAATTGTATGTATAACTATAAGAAAAAGGAAGGGAAATTGTATAAGATTAAGAAAGTATAAGATTAAGAAAGCTCGTGGGTTAGAGATATAGAAAAGAAAAAGTAGAAAAGGATTAAAAAAGAGGGAATTCCTAATCCAATCAAAAAACCCATTTTGGTCTTAGTGTGGATAGAGGATCTTCCTATGTTATACTATATAACTCTCATCCGTGAAATATAACTCTCATCCATGAATTGATTTGATAGATCCGATATTCATAATATTGAATTGATTCAGTATTATCAGAATGCAAGCCCTACCCTTGAATTTACAAGATACCCCTTTTTCCTCTCCATGGGATTACATCCCGAGTTATTGTGAAAATAAAAAATAAAGAGGTTATGGAAGTCAATATTCTCGCATTTATTGCTACTGCACTGTTCATTCTAGTTCCTACTTCTTTTTTACTTATTATTTATGTAAAAACAGTCAGCCAAAATAATTAATTGGAATTCCAATTAATCATTGAAGAAATTAAAAAGGGATTAAATAAAAAAAATCCAAGTCTTAAATGAAAGGATCTGGTTGGAATCTTAAAGTGTGGTAGAAAGAACTACATATAGTTTTTTCTACGACACTTTAGATTCTTTCTATTATATTATCTTTGAATCTACATAGAATAGATTAGTAGATTGAAATAGTTAAGTAGTCTAATTCAATTTCTTTTTTCATTGCATCCACTTAATTTCAATCAGGTCAAAATAAAAAAATCTAAGACAATTCTTGACCAAAGAATCCATGGAAGGAAAGAAAAATAATATGAAGAATAGACTATAGTAAAAAGTAAAAGGAAATGGAAAATGTGTGATATGCCGTGAATAGTTCCGTGGAAGAAAGTCTAATTTTCTTATGTATAGAACTTTTTTTAACCATTCGTCATTTCTAGTAGAAATTCTGAATTGGTATAATGGCTCTTTCTTACATTACAACTTACAATACAAGAGTTTCTTACAGGAGTGAAACAAAACTAAAGAAAAAGATTAAAGAATAACGTTTGACAAAATGATTAATGCAAAATGATCCATTAAAGAAAAGAATTGATACAACAATTTGATTACTTAATCAATTAGTAGTATCCCTAGAGTCCACTCCTTCCCCATACTACTAGTGAAAGAGAAAATGTAAAGACTACCATTAAAGCAGCCCAAGCGAGACTTACTATATCCATCTAAATTATGTCTCCTATTTCTATGAAGGGATTATTCTACTATTGATCAATAATCATAGTGGAATCAAGGGTACAGAGTCAAAAAGGGATTCCGCCCTAAGGCCATGGATCAATCAGTTCAAGGAATTTACTCCTAACAAATTCTTATAGGAATTCTGGTAGAATTAGAGAGCATTAAAAATACGAGATACTATAGCCCTTTTTTCCTTAAAAAAGAAAGAGTACGGGAATGATGTCCTGAATAGAAGAAGCGGGAATAGGAAGATTTTTTATTCCTTTTGTTACTCTTTTTTTTTTTTTTAAGCAAAGGACGCCCGAATATACCATAAAATTATCGATAGATAAATATTTATTGGATACCTACCTTACCTAATGTTTATTTTTGACCTAAACCCTGCAGCCTTGCTTTGTATCATTCTATGAAAGAATGAAGAGATTTTATCCATAATACAACTCCTAAATTGATTTTTGATCGACCTATTTAATCTGATTCTCGTTAGAATTAAGTAGTCCTTACTTTAGTGTATGTAGGTAACATAAGATGTACGATAAAAAAATGTATAATAATTAGTAAGTCTTGATATTCTTTCGTGGAGTCCCTTCTTGAATCTTAGATTGAAAAAAAAAAAGAATGCCCCTTAGGGACCTTTCTTTGGATACCAAGATTTCTGACATCTTATCCTCGTATTTTAAAATTATCAAATCGAATCTCAATTAAGAACCAATTCAAATTCATATAATAAAAGAATAAGGAAACACTACCTCACCCCTATTGATAACCATTTTGGCCACTACCGTCAAAACAAACCCTAACCCTAGTTTGAGGATAGAACTATGGTATGGTTTCTCTAAACCCAGTATCGGCAGGCCCAGTTACTCTCTTGCCCGAACTTATGCGAAGTAAAAATTTATCGAATTCGATCAGCACTATAAAAAAAACCTAAGTATTTTATTGATCAGGCGGCACCCAGATTTGAACTGGGGATAAAGGATTTGCAGTCCCCTGCCTTACCGCTTGGCCATGCCGCCAAAAAATCCGATCAAAAATCTAGAAAACAGCAAGTATTCATCCACGTTTTCTTACGAAAAGCCCCTTTTATTTTGAATATAATTCTACTTACTTTTTTCCAATCTTTTTCAAAAAATCTATTCCTGCTTTTTTTGATCCAGTTTCTATTATTCTCCTCGATAGATTCTATCTTAAAACATACATTGTTAACACAATAAAACTTCCCATTTCTTTCTATTGAGATGAAAAAGAAGAAAAAGTGGATTTCTATTCACAGGCTGCAAAATTCAGAATAAATTGGAACCGTTAACTAGAATTCTCTTTTTTTTATTGCAGTAGTGAACTACTCTTAAATCGGTATTATCTCCCCCCCCTTCAATGGCATAATAAAATATTATGGCTTTATGCTTAATCCGTGTATAGGTAAACTTTAGGTCCGAACAGCATTATTATCCAAAGATCCCCTTTATGTACATATCTCTATGGGGAATCATGCTTTAATTTTTCAAAGTATTAAATTAAATATCTTGAATAAAAAAAGGAAATTTGCTCTGATATAGAGTATAACCTGACTATCTTGGCGTACCCAAGTGAAATTACGATAAAAGAAAAGCATGGATATGGGGAGAGGTGGATAACTAGATTGGCATGTACTTAAAAAAGGGACTTACTTTATTTTAGAATTCCACAATGAAATACTGAATTTTCTAGCAATTATACTACTCCGATCCGAAATAAAAAAGAACCCTCAAATTATTTTGAGAAATTAAAGTAAGCACGCTATTCTAAATCGAAGTAAAGTCAAACTTTCTAGTATATTATATTACGGCTTTATTACATTCATAGAAAGGAGATAAAATGAGAAATCTTTGCCATCCAATCTGATTAGAATATCATAACATAAAGTATAAGTGGCAGAATTTTTTTTGTAGGAATGTTTTATCAATTCATTTTCATTTCATTTGTACCCCTGGCAAACTCGAACTTTCGTCCAAATGGTCTCTATTCATATGTATGAAATACATATATGAAATACGTATGTGGAGTTCCCTAGAATTTCATGTGATTCAGTAAACAGAATATAGATTCCATGATTGCTAGATCGATCCATAGGGATTGATGAAGAGTGAGCTGATAATGGAATTTTTCTTTGATAAACAGGAAACTTAAGATTAAGATGCTCCGGAATGGAAACGAGGGAATGTCCACAATACCCGGATTTAGTCAGATCCAATTCGAGGGATTTTGTAGGTTCATTAATCAAGCCTTGGCAGAAGAACTTGACAAGTTTCCAACAATTAAAGATCCAGATCACGAAATTGCATTTCAATTATTTGCGAAAGGATATCAACTGCTAGAACCCTCGATAAAAGAAAGAGATGCTGTGTATGAATCACTCACCTATTCTTCCGAATTATATGTATCTGCGAGATTAATTTTTGGTTTCGATGTGCAAAAGCAAACCATTTCTATCGGAAACATTCCTATAATGAATTCCTTAGGAACCTTTATTATAAATGGAATATACCGAATTGTGATCAATCAAATATTGCTAAGTCCTGGTATTTACTACCGCTCGGAATTAGATCATAAGGGAATTTCTATCTACACTGGCACTATAATATCAGATTGGGGGGGGAGATCGGAATTAGCAATTGATAAAAAAGAAAGGATATGGGCTCGCGTGAGTAGAAAACAAAAGATATCTATTCTAGTTCTATCATCAGCTATGGGTTCGAATCTAAGAGAAATTCTGGATAATGTTTCCTACCCTGAAATTTTCTTGTCTTTCCCGAATGCTAAAGAGAAGAAGAGGATTGAGTCAAAAGAAAAAGCTATTTTGGAGTTTTATCAACAATTTGCTTGTGTAGGTGGGGACCTGGTATTTTCGGAGTCCTTATGCGAGGAATTACAAAAGAAATTTTTTCAACAAAAATGTGAATTAGGAAGGATTGGTCGACGAAATATGAATCGGAGACTTAATCTTGATATTCCTCAGAACAATACATTCTTGTTACCACGAGATGTATTGGCCGCTACGGATCATTTGATTGGAATGAAATTTGGAACGGGTATACTTGACGATGACGATATGAATCACTTGAAAAATAAACGTATTCGTTCGGTTGCGGATCTGTTACAAGATCAATTCGGATTGGCTCTTGGTCGTTTACAACATGCAGTTCAAAAAACTATTCGTAGAGTATTCATACGTCAATCGAAACCGACTCCCCAAACTTTGGTAACTCCAACTTCAACTTCAATTTTATTAATAACTACTTATGAGACCTTTTTTGGCACATACCCGTTATCTCAAGTTTTTGATCAAACGAATCCATTGACACAAACTGTTCATGGGCGAAAAGTGAGTTGTTTAGGTCCTGGAGGGTTGACGGGGAGAACCGCAAGTTTTCGGAGCCGAGATATTCATCCGAGTCACTATGGGCGTATTTGTCCAATTGACACGTCTGAAGGAATCAATGTTGGACTTACTGGATCCTTAACAATTCATGCGAGAATTGATCACTTGTGGGGATCCATAGAGAGTCCGTTTTATGAAATATCTGCTGAGAAAGCAAAAGAAAAAAAAGAGAGACAGGTGGTTTATCTATCACCAAATAGAGATGAATATTATATGATAGCAGCAGGAAATTCTTTGTCCTTGAATCAAGGTATTCAGGAAGAACAGGTTGTTCCGGCTAGATACCGTCAAGAATTCTTGACTATTGCATGGGAACAGATTCATGTTAGAAGTATTTTTCCTTTCCAATATTTTTCTATTGGGGGTTCTCTCATTCCTTTTATTGAGCACAATGATGCGAATCGGGCTTTAATGAGTTCTAATATGCAGCGCCAAGCAGTTCCGCTTTCTCGGTCCGAGAAATGCATTGTTGGAACTGGATTGGAACGCCAAACAGCTCTAGATTCGAGGGTTTCCATTATAGCCGAACGCGAGGGAAAGATCATTTCTACTGATAGTCATAAGATACTTTTATCAAGTAGTGGGAAGACTATAAGTATTCCTTTAGTTAACCACCGTCGCTCTAACAAAAATACTTGTATGCACCAAAAACCCCGGGTTCCACGGGGTAAATCCATTAAAAAAGGACAAATTTTAGCAGAAGGAGCTGCTACAATTGGGGGCGAACTTGCTTTAGGAAAAAACGTATTAGTAGCTTATATGCCATGGGAAGGTTACAATTTTGAAGACGCAGTACTAATTAGCGAACGTTTGGTATATGAAGATATTTATACCTCTTTTCACATCCGGAAATATGAAATTCAGACGGATACGACAAGCCAGGGCTCCGCTGAAAAAATCACTAAAGAAATACCACATCTAGAAGAACATTTACTCCGCAATTTGGACAGAAATGGAGTTGTTAGGTTGGGATCCTGGGTAGAAACTGGTGATATTTTAGTAGGTAAATTAACGCCTCAGATAGCGAGCGAATCATCTTATATCGCGGAAGCTGGATTATTACGGGCCATATTTGGCCTTGAGGTTTCCACTTCAAAAGAAACTTCTCTGAAATTACCTATAGGTGGAAGAGGGCGCGTTATCGATGTGAAATGGATCCAAAGGGACCCGCTCGACATAATGGTTCGTGTATATATTTTACAGAAACGTGAAATCAAAGTTGGGGATAAAGTAGCCGGAAGACATGGGAATAAAGGGATCATTTCCAAAATTTTGCCTAGGCAAGATATGCCCTATTTGCAAGATGGAACACCCGTTGATATGGTCTTCAATCCCTTAGGAGTACCCTCCCGAATGAATGTGGGACAAATATTTGAAAGCTCGCTCGGATTAGCGGGGGATCTGCTAAAGAAACATTATAGAATAGCACCCTTTGATGAGAGATATGAGCAAGAGGCTTCAAGAAAACTTGTGTTTTCAGAATTATATGAAGCCAGTAAAGAAACAAAAAATCCATGGGTATTTGAACCCGAGTACCCGGGAAAAAGCAGAATATTTGATGGAAGAACAGGCGACCCCTTTGAGCAACCTGTTCTAATAGGGAAGTCCTATATCTTAAAATTAATTCATCAAGTTGATGAGAAAATTCATGGGCGTTCTACTGGGCCCTACTCACTTGTTACACAACAACCGGTTAGAGGAAGAGCCAAGCAAGGGGGACAACGAGTAGGAGAAATGGAAGTTTGGGCTTTAGAAGGATTTGGTGTTGCTCATATTTTACAAGAGATACTTACTTATAAATCTGACCATCTTATAGCTCGCCAAGAAATACTTAATGCTACGATCTGGGGAAAAAGAATACCTAATCATGAGGATCCTCCAGAATCTTTTCGAGTGCTCGTTCGAGAACTACGATCTTTGGCTCTAGAACTGAATCATTTCCTTGTATCTGAAAAGAACTTCCAGGTTAATAGGGAGGAAGTTTGATCGGAATAAATATAAATTCTTTTCTTATTTCTATTTTATGATTGACCAATATAAACATCAACAACTTCAAATTGGACTCGTTTCCCCTCAACAAATAAAGGCTTGGGCTAACAAAAACCTACCTAATGGAGAAGTCGTTGGCGAAGTCACAAGGCCCTCTACTTTTCATTATAAAACCGATAAACCAGAAAAAGATGGATTGTTTTGCGAAAGAATCTTTGGACCCATAAAAAGCGGGATTTGCGCTTGTGGCAATTCTCGAGCGAGCGGAGCTGAAAACGAAGACGAAAGATTTTGCCAAAAATGCGGGGTCGAATTTGTGGATTCTCGGATACGAAGATATCAAATGGGATACATCAAACTCGCATGTCCCGTGACTCATGTGTGGTATTTGAAAGGTCTTCCTAGTTATATCGCGAATCTTTTAGATAAACCTCTTAAGAAGTTGGAGGGCCTAGTATACGGCGATTTCTCTTTTGCTAGGCCCAGCACTAAAAAACCCACTTTTTTACGATTACGAGGTTTATTCGAAGAGGAAATTGCATCCTGTAACCACAGCATTTCTCCCTTTTTTTCTACCCCAGGCTTTGCAACATTTCGAAATCGGGAAATTGCGACAGGAGCAGGTGCTATTAGAGAACAATTAGCAGATTTGGATTTGCGAATTATTATAGAGAATTCTTTGGTCGAATGGAAGGAATTAGAAGACGAGGGGTATAGTGGAGATGAGTGGGAAGATAGAAAAAGACGAATAAGAAAAGTTTTTTTGATTAGACGCATGCAATTGGCGAAACATTTTATTCAAACAAATGTAGAACCAGAATGGATGGTTTTGTGCTTATTACCGGTTCTTCCTCCCGAATTGAGACCTATTGTTTATAGGTCTGGAGATAAAGTAGTGACTTCAGACATTAATGAACTTTATAAGAGAGTTATCCGTCGGAACAACAATCTTGCCTATCTATTAAAAAGAAGTGAATTAGCGCCAGCAGATTTAGTAATGTGCCAGGAAAAATTGGTACAAGAAGCCGTGGATACACTTCTTGATAGTGGGTCCCGCGGGCAACCGACGAGGGATGGTCACAATAAAGTATACAAATCACTTTCAGATGTAATTGAAGGTAAAGAGGGAAGGTTTCGCGAGACTCTGCTTGGGAAACGGGTCGATTACTCGGGGCGTTCTGTCATTGTTGTGGGTCCTTCGCTTTCATTACATCAATGTGGATTACCTCTAGAGATAGCAATAAAGCTTTTTCAGCTATTTGTAATTCGCGATTTAATCACGAAACGCGCCACTTCTAATGTAAGGATTGCTAAAAGGAAAATTTGGGAAAAAGAACCCATTGTATGGGAAATACTTCAAGAAGTTATGCGGGGACATCCTGTACTGTTAAATAGAGCACCTACCCTGCATAGATTAGGCATACAGGCCTTTCAACCCACTTTAGTAGAGGGGCGTACTATTTCTTTACACCCATTAGTGTGTAAGGGTTTCAATGCGGACTTTGATGGAGATCAAATGGCTGTTCATCTACCTTTATCCTTGGAAGCTCAGGCAGAAGCCCGTTTACTTATGTTTTCTCATATGAATCTCTTATCTCCCGCTATTGGGGATCCTATTTGCGTACCAACCCAAGACATGCTTATCGGGCTTTATGTATTAACGATTGGAAAGCGTCGAGGTATTTGTGCAAATAGATATAATAGTTGCAGAAACTACCCAAATCTAAAAGTAAATTACAATAATAATAATAATTTTAAATATAGGAAAGATAAAGAACCCCATTTTTCTAGTTCTTATGATGCACTGGGAGCTTATAGACAAAAACTAATCAGTTTAGATAGTCCCTTGTGGCTACGATGGAACCTGGATCAACGCGTCATTGGGTCAAGAGAAGTTCCGATTGAAGTTCAATATGAATCTTTGGGGACTTATCATGAGATTTATGCCCACTATCTAATAATGGGAAATAGAAAAAAAGAAATTCGTTCGATATACATTCGAACCACTCTTGGTCATATTTCTTTTTATAGAGAAATAGAGGAAGCCATACAAGGATTTAGTCAGGCCTATTCATACACTACCTAAACAAGAAAGTTAGATTCGGCGATGCCCCTCCCCTTTCGGGGGGCATTCCGATTTCCCTAGTATCATCATTATTTGCCACGCGAATCCAGATTGAGATTGAGGCAATTAAGTTAATTAAATTTTCGAATCACTGACTCAGGCCCATTGTCGAATCCTACTCAGCAATTGTCGAATCCTACTCAGCCGAAAAGGGGGTACTTATGTATGGCGGAACGGGCCAATCTGGTCTTTCATAATAAAGAGATAGACGGAACTGGTATGAAACGACTTATTAGCAGATTAATAGATCATTTTGGAATGGGATATACATCCCATATACTGGATCAACTAAAGACTCTGGGCTTCCATCAAGCCACTACTACATCGATTTCGTTAGGAATCGAGGATCTTTTAACAATACCCTCTAAGGGATGGTTAGTCCAAGACGCGGAACAACAGAGTTTTCTTTTGGAGAAACACTATTATTATGGGGCTGTACACGCGGTAGAAAAATTACGCCAATCTGTTGAGATATGGTATGCGACAAGTGAATATTTGAAACAAGAAATGAATTCAAATTTTCGGATAACGGATCCTTCTAATCCAGTCTATCTAATGTCTTTTTCAGGAGCCAGAGGAAATGCATCTCAAGTACACCAATTAGTAGGTATGAGAGGATTAATGTCGGACCCTCAAGGACAAATGATTGATTTACCTATTCAAAGCAATTTACGCGAGGGACTTTCTTTGACAGAATATATAATTTCCTGCTATGGAGCCCGCAAAGGGGTTGTAGATACTGCTGTGCGAACAGCAGATGCTGGATATCTTACACGTAGACTTGTTGAAGTAGTTCAACATATTATTGTGCGTAGAAGAGATTGTGGTACTATCCGAGGTATTTCTGTAAGTCCTCAAAATGGGATGACGGAAAAACTTTTTGTCCAAACACTAATTGGTCGTGTATTAGCAGACGATATATATATCGGTTCACGATGCATTGCCGCGCGAAATCAAGATATTGGAATTGGATTAGTCAATCGATTCATAACTGCCTTTCGAGCACAACCATTTCGAGCACAACCAATATATATTAGAACCCCCTTTACTTGCCGAAGCACTTCTTGGATCTGTCAATTATGCTATGGCCGGAGTCCTACTCATAGTGATCTGGTCGAATTGGGAGAAGCCGTAGGTATTATTGCAGGTCAATCAATTGGGGAGCCAGGGACTCAACTAACATTAAGAACTTTTCATACTGGCGGAGTATTCACAGGGGGTACTGCCGACCTTGTACGATCCCCTTCGAATGGAAAAATAAAATTCAATGAGAATTTGGTTCACCCCACACGTACCCGTCATGGGCAGCCTGCTTTTCTATGTTATATAGACTTGCATGTAACTATTCAGAGTCAAGATATTCTATATAGTGTGAATATTCCCTCAAAAAGCTTGATTCTAGTGCAAAATGATCAATATGTAAAATCCGAACAAGTAATTGCGGAGATTCGTGCCGGAACGTCCACTTTACATTTTAAAGAAAGGGTACAAAAGCATATTTATTCTGAATCAGACGGCGAAATGCACTGGAGTACTGATGTTTACCATGCGCCCGAATATCAATATGGTAATCTTCGCCGATTACCAAAAACAAGCCATTTATGGATATTGTCAGTAAGTATGTGCAGATCCAGTATAGCGTCTTTTTCACTCCACAAGGATCAAGATCAAATGAATACTTATGGTAAAAAAGATAGGGAAATTCTTGATTATTCAACGTCGGATCGAATCATGTCCAATGGCCATTGGAATTTTATCTATCCTTCTATTTTTCAAGATAATTCAGATTTGTTGGCGAAAAAGCGAAGAAATAGGTTCGTCATTCCATTACAATATCATCAAGAACAAGAGAAAGAACTAATATCCTGTTTTGGGATTTCGATTGAAATCCCCCTTATGGGTGTTTTACGTAGAAATACTATTTTTGCTTATTTTGACGATCCCCGATACAGAAAAGATAAAAAGGGTTCAGGAATTGTTAAATTTAGATATAGGACCCTAGAAGAAGAATATAGGACTCGAGCGGAAGACTCAGAAGAGGAATATGAGACCCTAGAAGACGAATACAGGACCCGAGAGGACGAATATGAATATGAAACCCTAGAAGAATCTAAATATGGAATCCTAGAAGACGAATACGAATATGAAACCCTAGAAGACGAATATGGGAGCCCAGAAAACGAATATGGGAACCCAGAGAACGAATATAGGACTTTAGAGAAAGACTCAGAAGAGGAATATGGGAGCCCAGAGAGCAAATATAGGACCCAAGAGGACGAATATGGAACTCTAGAGGAAGACTCAGAAGACGAATATGGCAGCCCCGGGGAAAGCGCAGAGGAAAAATATGGTACTTTAGAGGAAGACTCAGAAGAAGATTCAGAGGACGAATACGAGAGCCCAGAGGAAGATTCCATCTTAAAAAAAGAGGGTTTGATTGAGCATCGAGGAACAAAAGAATTTAGTCTAAAATACCAAAAAGAAGTAGATCGGTTTTTTTTCATTCTTCAAGAACTTCATATCTTGCCGAGATCTTCATCCCTAAAGATACTTGACAATAGTATTATTGGAGTGAATACACAACTCACAAAAAATACAAGAAGTCGACTAGGCGGACTGGTCCGAGTGAAGAGAAAAAAAAGCCATACGGAACTCAAAATATTTTCCGGAGATATTCATTTTCCTGAAGAGGCGGATAAGATATTAGGTGGCTGTTTGATACCGCCAGAAAGACAAAAAAAAGATTCTAAGGAATCAAAAAAAAGGAAAAATTGGGTCTATGTTCAACGGAAAAAAATTCTCAAGAGCAAGGAAAAGTATTTTGTTTCCGTTCGCCCTACAGTGGCATATGAAATGGACGAAGGAAGAAATTTAGCAACACTTTTCCCGCAGGATCTCTTGCAAGAAGAAAATAATCTCCAAATTCGACTTGTCAATTTTATTTCTCATGAAAATAGCAAGTTAACTCAAAGAATTTATCACACAAATAGTCAATTTGTTAGAACTTGCTTAGTAGTGAATTGGGAACAAGAAGAAAAAGAAAAGGCTGGTGCTTCCCTTGTTGAGGTAAGAGCAAATGATCTTATTCGCGATTTCCTAAGAATTGAGTTAGTCAAGTCCACTATTTCGTATACACGAAAAAGGTATGGTAGGACAAGTGCAGGACCGATTCCCCATAATAGGTTAGATCGCGCCAATATCAATTCTTTTTATTCCAAGGCGAAGATTGAATCACTTAGCCAACATCCAGAAGCTATTGGCACTTTGTTGAATCGAAATAAAGAATACCACTCTTTGATGATTTTGTCGGCATCCAACTGTTCTCGAATTGGTTTATTCAAGAATTCAAAACATCCCAATGCGATAAAAGAATGGAATCCTAGAATTCCTATTCGAGAAATTTTTGGGCCCTTAGGCGCTATTGTAGCTAGTATATCGCATTTTTCTTCATCTTACTATTTACTAACGCATAATAAAATCCTGTTAAAAAAATATTTGTTCGTTGACAATTTAAAACAAACCTTCCAAGTACTTCAAGAACTTAAATACTCTTTAATAGATGAAAATAAAAGGATTTCTAATTTCGATAGTAACATAATGTTGGATCCATTCCTTTTGAATTGTCACTTTGTCCATCATGATTCTTGGGAAGAGACATTGGCAATAATTCACCTTGGACAATTTATTTGTGAAAATGTATGTCTATTTAAATCGCACATAAAAAAATCCGGTCAAATTTTCATTGTAAATATGAATTCCTTTGTTATAAGAGCAGCTAAACCTTATTTGGCCACTACAGGAGCAACTGTTAATGGTCATTATGGAGAAATCCTTTACAAGGGAGATAGGTTAGTTACGTTTATATATGAAAAATCGAGATCTAGTGACATAACGCAAGGTCTTCCAAAAGTGGAACAAATCTTTGAAGCGCGTTCAATTGATTCATTATCCCCGAATCTCGAAAGGAGAATTGAGGATTGGAATGAGCGTATACCAAGAATTCTTGGGGTCCCTTGGGGATTCTTGATTGGAGCTGAGCTAACCATAGCCCAAAGTCGTATCTCTTTGGTTAATAAAATCCAAAAGGTTTATCGATCCCAAGGGGTACAGATCCATAATAGACATATAGAGATTATTATACGCCAAGTAACATCAAAAGTGCGGGTTTCCGAAGATGGAATGTCTAATGTTTTTTCGCCTGGGGAATTAATCGGACTATTGCGAGCGGAACGAGCAGGACGAGCTTTGGATGAATCGATCTATTATCGGGCAATCTTATTGGGAATAACAAGGGCTTCCCTGAATACCCAAAGTTTCATATCTGAAGCAAGTTTTCAAGAAACTGCTCGAGTTTTAGCAAAAGCTGCCCTACGAGGTCGCATTGATTGGTTGAAAGGCTTGAAAGAAAACGTAGTTCTGGGGGGGATTATACCTGTTGGTACCGGATTCCAAAAATTTGTGCATCGTTCCCCACAAGACAAGAACCTTTATTTCGAAATAAAAAAAAAAAATCTATTCGCGTCGGAAATGAGAGATTTTTTGTTTCTCCATACAGAATTAGTTTCTTCAGATTCTGACGTAACAAACAATTTTTATGAGACATAAGAACCCCCATAAAAATATTTTTTACTTTACTAGACTTTTGAACTTAGAACACTAACAGGTCAAATTTTAGATTTTTAAGATTTTTATTTTAATAAGTAAAACAAGTCAGTTAATTCATTAAGGTGGTTATGTTTATACCATGTATCAATGGCCAACTCTTATCTTAGTACAAGGTTCTCTCGGAACAATTATTATTTATTTCAAGCTATTTCGGATCTTTCTTAATCTTCAAAAAGAACTAAATTCCGTAATGGAATGGTAGGATTAAAAAAAAGGAAGTGTGGAAAAAATGACAAGAAGATATTGGAACATTAATTTGAAAGAGATGATAGAAGCAGGAGTTCATTTTGGTCATGGTATTAAGAAATGGAATCCTAAAATGGCCCCTTACATTTCGGCAAAGCGTAAAGGTACTCATATTATAAATCTCGCTAGAACGGCTCGTTTTTTATCAGAAGCTTGTGATTTAGTTTTTGATGCAGCAAGTCAGGGAAAAAGTTTCTTAATTGTTGGTACCAAAAAAAGAGCAACAGATTTAGTAGCATCAGCTGCAATAAGGGCTCGTTGTCATTATGTTAATAAAAAGTGGTTCAGTGGTATGTTAACGAATTGGTCGATTACGAAAACTAGACTTTCTCAATTTAGAGACTTAAGAGCAGAAGAAAAAATGGGAAAATTCCACCATCTCCCAAAAAGAGATGTGGCAATCTTGAAGAGAAAATTATCTACTTTGCAAAGGTATCTCGGCGGGATCAAATATATGACGAGATTGCCAGACATTGTGATCGTCCTTGATCAGCAAAAAGAGTATATAGCTCTTCGGGAATGTGCCATTTTGGGGATTCCTACTATTTCTTTAGTCGATACAAATTGTGACCCGGATCTCGCGAATATATCGATTCCAGCCAACGATGACACTATGACTTCAATTCGATTGATTCTTAACAAATTAGTATTTTCAATTTGTGAGGGCCGTTCTCTCTATATAAGAAATCGTTGATTAAGAATATATAGTGAATTCTTGGGCAACTGCGTAAATTTATGGAATCACTTACTTTACTATATCTTTTTTTTTGCATAGAATTTTTTTTGCATAGAAAAAAGAAGGGGAATATTGATATATATTAGAGGGTATTGATATATATTATGATCTGATGTGCTTTCTTGGTATCCTAAATATAAGATTAATACTTCAAGTTGCTGAGTTGAGAAAGAGATGGTTGAATCAAAAGAATTCCTTTTTTGAAGTTCAATTTTTATCAGAGGACAATATGAATATTATACCTTGTTCCATTAAAACACTCAAGGGGTTATACGATATATCGGGTGTAGAAGTAGGCCAACACTTCTATTGGCAAATAGGAGGTTTCCAAATTCATGCCCAAGTACTCATCACTTCTTGGGTCGTAATTACTATCTTGCTAGGTTCAGTTGTCATAGCTGTTCGGAATCCACAAACCATCCCGACCGACGGTCAGAATTTTTTTGAATATGTCCTTGAGTTTATTCGAGACTTGAGCAAAACTCAGATTGGAGAAGAATATGGTCCCTGGGTTCCCTTTATTGGAACTATGTTCCTTTTTATTTTTGTTTCGAATTGGTCGGGTGCTCTTTTACCTTGGAAAATTATAGAGTTACCCCATGGGGAATTAGCAGCGCCCACGAATGATATAAATACTACTGTTGCTTTAGCTTTACTCACGTCAGCGGCATATTTTTATGCTGGTCTTAGCAAAAAAGGATTGAGCTATTTCGAGAAATATATTAAACCAACTCCAATCCTTTTACCAATTAACATCCTAGAAGATTTCACAAAACCATTATCGCTTAGCTTTCGACTTTTCGGGAATATATTGGCGGATGAATTAGTCGTTGTTGTTCTTGTTTCTTTAGTCCCCTTAGTAATCCCTATACCGGTCAAGTTTCTTGGATTATTTACAAGCGGTATTCAAGCTCTTATTTTTGCAACATTAGCCGCAGCCTATATAGGTGAATCCATGGAGGGTCATCATTGAATTGACTCTTTTTGGAAATAGTATTTTTTTTTTTTGCAGCTTAGCTCAATTCATGCATGGTTCCAGATAATCTGCTTGGTTGCAAAAAAATAGTTAGAAATGCGTATGAATATATAGCCTAGAGTTGTAGGAGAGAGAATAGAATAGACTATATTATGGAATTTTCAAAGTATATATGCATTAAGGAGGGTGGAGTCAGGCTAGATCTATACTATAATATCCTTAATGTCTATAAGTGGAGTCCTCTTTTATGCAGGTTTCCACTTTAAGCAATGATTTTAGAATCCGATTCAATAGAAAATGAGAAAATATGCAAACAAAATAGAAGAAACAAATGTATATATATAGGATATTATATTATATATTCCTAGGTTAGATTCATTATCTAATCCGATATATGGATATGGAATTCCCTTCTATGTAGTTCGGACAATTCACATTATCATTTCAATTTGATTTCAATTTGTACTTTTTAGTTACTTTACTTCTCCCCAATAGAGCTTAGAAGTAAGAATTTATTGGTTGATTGTATCCTTAACCATTTCTTTTTTTTGACACGAGGAACTACTCACCATGAATCCACTAATTGCTGCTGCTTCTGTTATTGCTGCTGGATTGGCCGTAGGGCTTGCTTCTATTGGACCTGGAGTTGGTCAAGGTACTGCTGCAGGACAAGCTGTAGAAGGTATTGCGAGACAGCCAGAAGCAGAAGGTAAAATACGAGGTACTTTATTGCTTAGTCTAGCTTTTATGGAAGCTTTAACAATTTATGGACTAGTTGTGGCACTAGCGCTTTTATTTGCGAACCCTTTTGTTTAATCTTAAAAAAAAAATTCTTTCGATTTCGATTAGATACTTTTTTCTTTTTTTAGTAAATTGGTATTTGCTTCCACAATTCCAATTATATCAATACTTTATTTAATTTACTCCTATTTATTACTCCTGGAATTATCTATTTATCGGGACAGATAATACCCCATTCTAGGAAGGGCTGAGTTGAGTATTATTAATTTAGAAGATATGCTCACCTTCTTATTTCCCGTCCTTAGTTTAGGAAAGTGGAAAGTTTTTTCCTTTTATTTTAGGAATTTTGGGAACAGAACATTTCAACAAAGGAAGTCTTTCACCGGTCAAACAAGACGTAAGACTTAATCTAAAAGAAATTACTAGATTGAATCTATTTGCATTAAAAAAACCGATCAAAAAAGGGCGAGCGAAGTAAGTGATCGAAAAACTTTGTTCTTTGTTCGTCCTATCTATAAGAGGAGAGCATATGAAAAATGTAACCCATTCTTTCGTTTTTTTAGCTCACTGGCCATCCGCTGGCAGTTTCGGGCTTAATACCGATATTTTAGCAACAAATCTAATAAATCTAACTGTAGTGGTTGGTGTTTTGATTTTTTTTGGAAAGGGAGTGTGTGCGAGTTGTCTATTTCAAGAATAGATTGGATCTATCCGGCTGCACTTTATAATATTTTTTAGTATTTTTCGGATAAATAAGAAAAGGGTGCACGATCTCGACGAATTACTTCTGAATAAATTCAGAAATCATATGGAAGAACCATAGCATTTCGCGACTCATTGGTAAATCAACTTTGATTCTCTATAAACCAAGAATGTGAGACCATTAACACGGTTAAAGCTAAACTGCTTGAAGTCCAGGCAAAAAGAGGTACTCTTTCTACAACTATATTAGTATTAGTACCAATTTAAACGGGAAATAGCTAATGTAAAATTTATCTGATATAGAACACTCATATCGATAAAATGGTTTGAACTATTTACTAGAAAAAAAAGGGGGCACCCTGCCCTTTTTTAACCAATGCCGAATCGACGACCTATGTATAAAAAAGAGAAATTTTTTGGATTTGAAGAAAAAAAAAATAAAAAAGAATTCTATTAATTTTCATTTTCCATTTATTTAGTTAGTTTTTCTTAATGAAATTGAAATTATTAACTAGAGGGCAAATAAAAATAAAGAAACAACTTTGCTGACCATGATATATTTTTATCTAGGCGGAAGAGTCCTCTTAATATTTATCTAGTCTTATATAGGTTTCGGTATATTGAAATATAAACATAAAAAAGAAGATAGAGGATAGGCTCATTACTTAAAAAAAAGATATGGAAATAGCTATAGAAAAAAAAAAAGGAGCGTGAGAGCCAAATGAATCGAAAGATTCATGTTTGGTTCGGGAAGAGATCATAAAAGTTGTAAACTTACAAAATAATCTACTTTCATTAAAAGATTTATTAGATAATCGAAAACAGAGGATCTTGAGTACTATTCGAAATTCAGAAGAATTGCGTAGAGGGACCATTGAGCAACTCGAAAAAGCTCGGATTCGATTACAGAAAGTCGAACTAGAAGCGGATGAGTATCGAATGAATGGATACTCTGAGATAGAACGAGAAAAAGCAAATTTGATTAATGCTACTTCTATTAGTTTGGAACAATTGGAAAAGTCTAAAAACGAAACCCTTTATTTTGAAAAACAAAGGGCAATGAATCAGGTCCGACAGCGGGTTTTCCAACAGGCCGTACAAGGAGCTCTAGGAACTCTGAATAGTTGTTTGAATACCGAGTTACATTTCCGTACGATTCGTGCTAATATTGGCATTCTCGGGTCCCTGGAATGGAAGAAATAATTAAATTAATTAGGCCTTGAACTTCTACTTTCGTTTAGAATTTAGGCATTATTTTTCCCCTTGCTTCCGAAAAAAGAGTCAAGAAACACTAATGGCAACCCTTCGAGTCGACGAAATTCATAAAATTCTCCGCGAACGTATTGAACAATATAATAGGAAAGTAGGGATTGAGAATATAGGTCGCGTAGTTCAAGTGGGGGATGGGATTGCTCGTATTATAGGTCTTGGTGAAATAATGTCAGGTGAATTAGTCGAATTTGCAGAAGGTACTAGGGGTATTGCTCTGAATTTGGAATCCAAAAATGTTGGGATTGTATTAATGGGCGATGGGTTGATGATACAAGAGGGAAGTTTTGTAAAAGCAACAGGAAGAATTGCTCAGATACCCGTGAGTGAGGCTTACTTGGGTCGTGTTGTAAATGCTCTGGCTAAACCTATTGATGGGAAAGGCGAAATTATAGCTTCCGAATCTCGCTTAATTGAATCTCCTGCTCCAAGTATAATTTCCAGGCGTTCCGTATACGAACCTCTTCAAACAGGGCTTATTGCTATCGATTCGATGATCCCTATAGGGCGCGGTCAGCGAGAGTTAATTATTGGGGACAGACAGACTGGCAAAACAGCAGTAGCCACAGATACAATTCTCAATCAAAAAGGGCAAGGTGTAATATGTGTTTATGTAGCTATCGGTCAAAGAGCATCCTCCGTAGCTCAAGTAGTAACTACTTTCCATGAGGAGGGGGCCATGGAATACACTATTGTAGTAGCTGAAATGGCGGATTCACCTGCTACATTACAATACCTCGCTCCTTATACGGGAGCAGCCCTGGCTGAGTATTTTATGTACCGCGAACGGCATACTTTAATAATTTATGATGATCTCTCCAAACAGGCACAAGCTTATCGCCAAATGTCCCTTCTATTAAGAAGACCTCCCGGACGTGAGGCTTATCCAGGGGATGTTTTTTATTTGCATTCACGCCTTTTAGAAAGAGCCGCTAAATTAAATTCTCTTTTAGGCGAAGGAAGTATGACCGCTTTACCAATAGTTGAGACTCAATCTGGAGACGTTTCCGCCTATATTCCTACTAATGTAATCTCCATTACAGATGGACAAATATTCTTATCTGCGGATCTATTCAATGCCGGAATTCGACCCGCTATTAATGTGGGTATTTCTGTTTCCAGAGTAGGATCCGCGGCTCAAATTAAAGCCATGAAACAAGTAGCTGGCAAATCAAAATTGGAACTAGCGCAATTCGCAGAGTTACAAGCCTTTGCACAATTCGCCTCTGCTCTCGATAAAACAAGTCAGAATCAATTGGCAAGGGGTCGACGATTAAGGGAATTGCTTAAACAATCCCAGGCAAATCCTCTCCCAGTGGAAGAGCAGATAGCTACTATTTATACCGGAACAAGAGGATATCTTGATTCGTTAGAAATTGAACAGGTAAATAAATTTCTGGATGAGTTACGTAAACATCTAAAAGATACTAAACCTCAATTCCAAGAAATTATATCTTCTAGCAAGACATTCACCGAGCAAGCGGAAATCCTTTTGAAGGAAGCTATTCAGGAACAGCTGGAACGGTTTTCTCTTCAGTAACAAATAAATTTTGCATGTCTACTCTTGTTAGTAGAATAGGAATCGTTGAGAAAGCTTTTTCATTTGAATCATGCAAAAAAGTTTTCTTTGTTTTTAGTTTAGTATAGTTATTTAAAGAATAGATAGAAATAAGATTGCGTCCAATAGGATTTGAACCTATACCAAAGGTTTAGAAGACCTCTGTCCTATCCATTAGACAATGGACGCTTTTCTTTCATATTTTATTCTTTCTTTTATTTTTTTGCTTCTTCCGAGAAAAAACTGTTAGACCAAAACTCTTTTAGGAAATCAAAAAATCCAGATACAAATGCATGATGTATATATTATATCATGCATATATCATAAAGAAGGAGTATGGAGGCGGTAGTGGGAATCGAACCCGCAACCCCAAGGTTATGAGCCTTATGAGCTACCAAACTGCTCTATACTCTTAAACTAAAGAGGGGTAACTAGTGGATAAAAGAGGGTTGGATACGCCCCTCTACCAATATCTATACAAATAGAATAGTCCATTTATACAGAATGGTAAAGAGGGCTCCTCTATGATTATCAATTCCAGAAATCCATACAAATACGAAAGGGTATTTTATCCTTACCAACTGGATCTTGTTGCACCCGGTAACAAACATTCATAAACCATTTCTCGAAGTACGTGTCCGGATAGCCCAAAATGTCGATAGTTAGCTCTAGGTCTTCCGGTCAAAAAACAACGTCGATGAAGGCGTGTAGGTGCACTATTACGCGGTAGGGATTGCAATTTTTCTCGCATTTTCGTTTTTTCACTCAAACTCAAGGGAGAAACTTTGCTTCTTATCTTTTTTTTTAAAGATTGACGAATCAAATGATATTTCTGTTCTAATTTCTGCCGCTTCTTCTCCCTCTGAATCAAACTTTTTTTTGCCATAATGTGTCGTTGCTATTATTACCAAGTATACGGTTCTAATCCTAGATGGAAAAATAAATAGAAAAAGAAATCTAAAAAGGCAGATCCTCCCTCTCTATCAAGAGTAATGAACTAGGTGCTGATACAGTACAAAAAAACAAACTAAATTAACCAAACTTGCCTGATGTTGAGGCAATCAAGAAAGCTGCATAAGTGAATATATAACCCACGGAAAAGTGAGCTAATCCAACCAATCTTGCTTGCACAATGGAAAGAGCCACGGGCTTATCTCTCCAGCGAATTAAATTAGCTAAAGGTGTGCGTTCATGAGCCCATGCTAAAGTCTCAATTAATTCCTGCCAATACCCCCGCCAGGAAATTAAGAACATAAATCCAGTAGCCCAAACAAGATGTCCAAATAAGAACATCCACGCCCATACCGATAAACTATTCATCCCAAAAGGATTATATCCATTGATAAGTTGTGAAGAGTTTAACCATAGGTAATCTCTTAACCATCCCATCAAATAAGTGGAGGATTCATTAAATTGTGAAACGTTGCCCTGCCATAATGTGATATGTTTCCAATGCCAATAAAAAGTAACCCACCCAATGGTATTTAACATCCAGAAAACTGCCAAATAAAATGCGTCCCAAGCAGAAATATCACAAGTACCGCCGCGCCCTGGGCCGTCACAAGGAAAACTATATCCAAAATCCTTTTTATCTGGCATTAATTTGGAACCGCGTGCATCTAAAGCGCCCTTTACTAAAATCAATGTAGTTGTATGCAAACCTAGAGCAATAGCATGATGAACCAAGAAATCCCCAGGTCCTATTGTTAAGAAAAGCGAATTACTATTCTCATTAACAGCATTCAACCATCCGGGCAACCATAGGCTTCGACCCGCATTGAAAGCGGGGCCATTCGTTGAAGATAAGAGTATATCGAACCCATATGTCGTCTTGCCATGAGCAGATTGTATCCATTGGGCAAATATAGGTTCGATCAAGATTTGCTTTTCTGGAGTACCAAAAGCAAGCATGACGTCGTTATGAACATAAAGGCCCAAGGTATGGAATCCTAGAAAGAGGCTAGCCCAACTTAAATGAGATATGATAGCTTCTTTATGGTCTAACATTCTTGCCAATACATTATCCTCATTCTGTTCCGGATTGTAATCCCTAATGAAAAAAATAGCTCCATGAGCAAAAGCCCCTGTCATGATGAACCCTGCAATATATTGGTGATGAGTATATAAAGCAGCTTGAGTAGTAAAGTCTTGTGCTATGAATGCATAAGGAGGTAAAGAGTACATATGTTGAGCTACTAAGGAAGTAATAACCCCTAAAGAAGCTAGAGCAAGACCTAACTGAAAATGAATCGAATTGTTGATTGTGTCATAAAGGCCCTTATGCCCACGCCCTAATCGACCCCCCGGAGGAGTATGCGCTTCTAAAAGATCTTTAATACTGTGCCCAATTCCGAAGTTAGTTCGATACATGTGACCGGCAATGAGAAAAATAAATGCAATAGCTAAATGATGGTGAGCCATATCGGTCAGCCACAAACTTTGTGTTTGTGGATGGAATCCCCCAAGAAGAGTTAGAATGGCAGTTCCCGCTCCTTGAGCGGTACCAAATAAATGATTACTCGAATCAGGGTTTTGGGCATAAAGATTCCATTGACCCGTCAAAAGGGGTCCCAACCCCTGGGGATAGGGTAATACATCTAAGAAATTATTCCATCGAACGTACTCCCCCCTGGATGCGGGAATAGCAACATGAACTAAATGTCCTGTCCAAGCCAAAGAACTTACCCCGAAAAGTCCTGACAAATGATGATTGAGACGAGATTCCGCGTTTTTGAACCACGAAAGGCTTGGTTTCCATTTGGGTTGTAGATGTAACCAACCCGCTATTAAGGACAGCGTAGAAAGAAATAATAGAAAAAGAGCTCCAGTATAAAGATCCTCATTGGTGCGTAATCCTATTGTATACCACCACTGATAAACTCCAGAATAAGCAATATTCACTGGACCAGCAGCACCTCCTCGAGTAAAGGCTTCCACAGCGGGTTGACCAAAATGAGGATCCCAAATCGCATGAGCAATAGGTCTTACGTGTAAAGGATCCTGTATCCATGATTCAAAATTTCCTTGCCAAGCTACATGAAACAGATTTCCGGACGTCCATAGAAAGATTATTGCTAATTGCCCAAAGTGAGAAGCAAAAATGTTCTGATAAAGACGTTCTTCAGTAATATCATCATGACTTTCGAAATCATGTGCGGTAGCAATACCAAACCAAATACGACGAGTAGTGGGGTCCTGAGCTAAGCCTTGGCTAAACCTGGGAAATCTTAATTCCATAATGCCTTTCAAATCCTCCTAGCCACTATCCTACTGCAATAATTCTCGCTAAGAAGAATGCCCATGTCGTGGCAATTCCACCCAGAAGGTAATGGGTTACTCCTACAGCGCGTCCTTGTATAATGCTCAAGGCTCTAGGCTGAGTAGCAGGAGCAACTTTTAATTTGTTATGAGCCCAAACGATAGATTCAATGAGTTCTTGCCAATAACCACGGCCGCTGAATAAAAACATTAAACTGAAGGCCCAGACAAAATGAGCACCTAAGAAAAAAAGACCATATGCAGATAATGAAGAACCATAAGACTGAATGACTTGCGATGCCTGTGCCCACAAGAAATCTCGAAGCCACCCATTAATCGTAATGGAACTCTGTGCAAAGTTTCCCCCTGTAATATGAGTTACCACCCCTTGATCACTTATAGTACCCCAAACATCCGACTGCATTTTCCAACTGAAATGGAAAATGACTACCGAAATTGCATTGTACATCCAGAATAAACCTAAGAAAACATGATCCCAGGCGGATACTTGACATGTTCCCCCTCGGCCAGGCCCATCGCAAGGAAAGCGAAAACCTAGATTTGCTTTATCGGGTATCAAACGGGAACTCCGAGCAAATAAAACACCTTTCAAAAGTATTAATACAGTCACATGTATGGTAAATGCATGAATGTGATGGACTAAAAAATCTGCGGTTCCTAATGGAATAGGTAACAAAGCCACTTTGCCACCTACTGCTACTAACTCGCCGCCTCCCCACGTTAAGCTAGTACTTGTTGTTGCACCAGGAGCTGTTACGCCAGGCGCAGTAGCATGGATATTTTGTACCCATTGAGCAAAGATAGGTTGTAATTGTATGGCAGTATCCGAAAACATATCTTGTGGACGGCCTAAAGCACTCATGGTATCATTATGAATGTACAAGCCAAAACTGTGAAAACCTAGAAATATACATACCCAGTTAAGGTGGGATATGATTGCATCGCGGTGTCTAAGGACGCGATCTAATAGATCGTTGTATCGAGTAGTTGGATCATAGTCTCTTACCATAAAAATTGCTGCATGTGCAGCAGCACCGACTATTAGAAATCCGCCAATCCACATGTGGTGTGTGAACAAGGAAAGTTGTGTACCATAGTCAGTAGCTAGGTATGGATAGGGAGGCATAGAATACATATGATGAGCTACAACAATGGTTGTAGAGCCTAGCATAGCTAGGTTAAGAGATAATTGAGCATGCCATGACGTTGTTAAGATTTCATAAAGACCCTTATGGCCTTGTCCTGTAAATGGGCCCTTGTGAGCCTCCAAAATATCTTTAAGTCCATGGCCAATACCCCAATTGGTCCTATACATATGACCTGCGATTAGGAAAAGAATAGCAATAGCTAAATGATGGTGCGCAATATCGGTCAGCCAGAGACCACCGGTTACTGGATCTAGTCCTCCGCGAAAAGTCAGAAATTCTGCGTATTTGGACCAATTTAAAGTGAAAAAAGGGGTTGCTCCTTCGGCAAAACTAGGATAAAGTTGAGCCAAAAGGTCCCGATTCAAGATAAATTCATGAGGAAGTGGTATCTCTTTAGGATCCACCCCAGCGTCAAGAAATTGGTTAATTGGTAAAGATACATGAATTTGGTGCCCCGCCCAAGAAAGAGACCCAAGTCCTAATAATCCCGCTAAGTGGTGATTCAACATGGATTCTACATCTTGGAACCAGGCCAATTTGGGAGCGGCTTTGTGATAATGGAACCAACCAGCAAAAAGCATTAACGCTGCAAAAATCAATGCACCAATTGCAGTACAATAGAGTTGTAATTCACTAGTTATTCCAGATGCTCGCCAAAGCTGAAAAAAACCAGAGGTTATTTGGATTCCTCGGAAACCCCCGCCTACATCACCATTCAATATTTCTTGCCCTACTATAGGCCAAACTACCTGAGCACTGGGTCCAATGTGAGTAGGATCACTTAGCCATGCTTCATAATTGGAAAAACGGGCGCCATGAAAGTACATGCCACTCAACCAAAGAAAGATAATGGAAAGTTGCCCGAAATGAGCACTAAAGACTTTTCGAGAAATCTCCTCCAAATCACCAGTATGACTATCGAAATCGTGAGCATCAGCATGTAGGTTCCAGATCCAAGTGGTAGTATCAGGGCCCTTAGCTAGTGTTCTTGAGAAATGGCCGGGTCTGGCCCATTCCTCAAAAGATGTTTTTACAGGATCCCTATCCACAACAATTTTTACTTCTGGTTCCGGCGAACGAATAATCATTAAGTCCTCCTCTTTCCGGACAAGACATACAAAGAGACCCGCCAACTGTCTTTTTAGTGAATCTTTGAAAGATATATATTTTGAAAGATAGATTTTGAAAGATAGATTTTGAAAGATAGATATTGTGATTAGTTCTTTTCTTTACTATCTACCATCCTTCTATTTTTTTTTTAGTTATTCACTGGAGCAATTATATATTGAAGTCAATCCGAGGCAAGTGTTCGGGTCTATTATGACATAAAGATTAGGTGCCTAACGGACATTGTTTATCTTGAAAAACAAATATTTCTCGACGTAAGAAAAAAATCTTTTTTATTTTTAATTTAAGAAACTAGTGTATTTTTTTTGAGGGCATAAGCTCCTATCTATATCTACTTTCCTTGAGCATAATATAGGGTTTTTTATTTGATTCTAAATTCCAAGATAACTCATTAGAATTATTAATAAGATGGTCCTAATATATTAGCAATATTTAGATTGCCCCCTCTTTTTATTCACTTTATTACTTCTATTCTAGACCCTATCCCTATGGTTTATTCTTATGAAATATCATATAAAATAGAAGGTATAAGAAATGGATATAATGAAATTCTTGATTCGATCTTACGACCTAATTTATTTGATTAATGGATCAACAACCAAACCACCCATTTTATGAAAAAGAAGGAGCATGGTCTTATTCAAATTCAAAGCGCTTCGTAATCTTCAACCAGTTCTGTGCTTCAATATAATTTCCCGGAGTAAGCGCTATAGCTTGTTTCCAATATTCAGCAGCTTGATCAAACCAAGCTTCCGCAATTTCCGAATCACCCTGTAGAATGGCCTGTTCTCCTCGGTCGGAATAGGAAGTTCCTTCCCTTAGAACCGTACTTGAGAGTTTCCTACCTCATACGGCTCAGAAATTGCTATCTGAATTTCCCCTATCTTAACTGAATTCGATTTATCAAAAATCGATCCAATTTGTTCTTGGGTTAAGCAGAAGAAATTAATTACCTAAGTTTCAAACCCTAATTTTTATCAATAATCAGTTTGATCTTTTTTCCCACCTTCAGAAGAATGAAGCATAGATAGATATAGAGCCTTCGTTCAAATTTTCTGAGAGGTAACTATCCCGGTTTCATATATGAAATCTCTATAGAATCCTTGAAAAAGACTTTTTTCCATAAGAAAGAAAAAAGAACTTACTATCTTTGGGATCTGATACTACACCGCTGCTTAATCCCTTAGTGGATCGGCTCTATTACATAAGCGGATTCCTAAATTTTGCCCCATATCATGGGATAAGTAAGCAGTTTTTTTTAGTTGTATCGACCCAGTCGCTCACTAATTGATCTTTACGGTGCTTTCTCTATCAATTTGAGAAACTTTATCCATAGAGTAGTAGTATAGGCCATACTTTCTTCGTTTTTTGATTCTCGTGAAGTGTCCTTCCTTCCTACAGCTGATAGGGAAAAATCGTTGTTTTTACGATCCCTATGTAGAAAGCCCTTTTTTTCTAGTATTTACTAGAAAATTTGATCCTCTCTTTTTTTTTTTCTTTCTATAGTGGAGATAGTCGCACGTAATGACAGATCACGGCCATATTATTAAAAGCTTGCGGTAAGAAGGGGTTTCGTTCTAGTGCCCGGAAATAATATTCCAAAGCCTTTGTATGCTCTCCATTGCTTGTGTGTATAAGGCCTATGTTATAGAGTATATAACTTCGATCATAGGGATCGATTTCTAGTCGCGTAGCTTCATAATAATTTTGCAAAGCTTCCGCATAATTTCCTTCGGATTGAGCCAACATCCGTTACGGTCGTTCATTCTATTCAAAAAATCTCCGTTCCAAAACCGTACATGAGGTTTTCATCTCATACGGCTCCTCCCTTCTGTACATAATAGTACTAAGCGAAATAATCTATAGAATCAAAATAGAATTAGTCCCGTCTCATTATGAACCGAAAGGGGCTGGTATTTTTCCAAGAAATCTCTAGCCAACCTTCCCACAAGAGGTTTTTCTTAACACCAATGAATTCTATTAATGCTAGAGGAAAACGATAGCTCCAATAATTTCTTTGTTCTCAACGCCTCCTATTTAGAGGAATTAGCTACTTCAACGATCTTTGATGGTTATAGGGGTATCCAAAGTACAAACCTGATGGTTGTTTGTTATCCCAACCATTCTTCCCAGCCCTGATACCGATCAGGAAAGGGGTAATTTCTAACAAAGTTTTTCTCTTGTTGATTCCTATTTCTAGGTGTAGTGCTTTTCTCCCCTATGCTGCCTACGGATACTAATAGAGTAGGATTGGCCTGTAATCCATACCATACCATATCCCTGTAGGTGTAACCTTTCGCTCAATACTCAAATCTACAATTGAAGTATCTGAAGCCGCATCAATCGAGGATACACGACGGAAGGAATTGTTAGTTCGCCTCACCTTCCCGAAGCGTGGGTTTGTTTGCTTTACAAATTTGGTTCTCTCTATGCCAACCCCCCTCTCTTTTTCGTAAGACTGAGGTATAGGTAGGGCTAAAAAAAAGCAAAAAAAAGAGTCAAATCGCACCATCTCTATAATAAGTAAATGCCTTTTTTTCTCCTGAGGTTGTCGGAATTATTCGCAATAAAATATTGGCTACAATTGAGGAGGTCTTATCAATGAAATTTCCATTTCCACGGGATCTAGGCATAATTCCCAACCCATTCTATATAGAATTGTTTTCATTCCTTCACAAAATAACATAAAAACAAACACATTCGATTCTTATAATTATAAATAGATTGATCCATATGCTCTACTCTAAATCCATATGCTTTAAATGGATAAGAGAGATATGGATTTTCCGCTCAGCTCAAATTGTATCCTTTTCCTTCTGCTTGGACACGAAGAGATATGAAATATTTGACTAAGACTGGATTTCATTCCACTTTCCTATTTCTGAACAACAACTTATGTTATCAACTATTTCGTGTTTTCAAAGTTATTAATTGTCTCATACCCTATTTTTGATTTCGATAGTATGGTGTAGCGTATCTTATGCAAACGGAATTCTAAGGTTTCTTTATTTTATTATGCAATAAGAAGAATTCTTCCATTTTCTTTTTCTTTAGTTGCGGGAAAACCCAAATTAAAACTTTTATTTTATAGCGAGCGCAATTTCTAGTAAAAAATCCTGTATCCTTCCACTTAGATCAAAAGGAATTTTTCCAAT